>NC_084587.1:42332516-42632516 GCF_033807715.1 Cololabis saira
CTCGCTGTCCTGGGCTCCAGGTACATAAAACACAGCACAGATGATTTAAAAACGCAGATGTGGAGGTTAGGAACTTGTATTAATGGGTGTCGATACTGGAGAAACTGAAGTTTGGATATCTGGGTCCAACCGAAGTGAGGTGATACTGGGAGAAACGCCCGGGTGCAAATATGAGCTCCAGCTAGGGATGGGCGGTATGGACTAAAAAATGTATCACGATAATTTCTGGCATTTATCCCGATAACGATAAAAATGAAGATTAAAAAATACCAATTCAACTCCACCTTTATAACTATAAATCTATCTCGCTCTCAGATCCACCATGTTTGTTACACAAATACGTATCAACGGGAATTTATCTTCCTTTCTTTCTTTCTTTCTTTCTTTCTTTCTTTCTTTCTTTCTTTCTTTCTTTCTTTCTTTCTTTCTTTCTTTCTTTCTTTCTTTCAGGCTCATTTCCTTCCTTCCTTCCTTCCTTCCTTTTTCCCTTTCTTCCTTCTTTCCTCCTGCTCTCTCCTTCCTTCTTCCCTTCCTCTTTTCTCCCTTCCTTCCTTTCCTTGTTTTCTCCCTTCCTTCCTTTCCTTGTTTTCTCCCTTCCTTCCTTTCCTTGTTTTCTCCCTTCCTTCCTTCCTTCCTTCCTTCCTTCCTTCCTTCCTTCCTTCCTTCCTTCCTTCCTTCCTTCCTTCCTTCCTTCCTTCCTTCCTTCCTTCCTTCCTTCCTTCCTTTTTCCCTTCCTTCCTTCCTTCCTTCCTTCCTTCCTTCCTTCCTTCCTTCCTTCCTTCCTTCCTTCCTTCCTTCCTTCCTTCCTTCCTTCCTTCCTTCCTTCCTTCCTTCCTTCCTTCCTTCCTTCCTTCCTTCCTTCCTTCCTTCCCGTACGTTGTGCGTGGATTTAACACAGAACCATAAATCAGCTTTACACAAAAACATCATCAACGGGAATTTATCATTTTTACCGCGACATGACAAATTCTTATCGTGAGGAATTTTTTTGACGGTTTATGGTGAACGGTAAAATATCGCCCATTCCTAGCTCCAGCTCAGGAATCCTTCCCATAGCTTGGTTTCGCCGTTTTGTTCACCGGTGCTGTCTCACGTGTGGGTGTTGTCATGAGAAAGACATCTCTGTTTGTGTTTCGGTTGTTTCAAAGGAGACCTGAACTGCATCGCTGGAGCGACGTCTCGCAACGGAGCGTTCATCTGGGACGTCCGGAAGGGAAAAATCATCACCCGCTTTAACGAGGTTCAGACTGAGTTTGTGTTTCGTAACTGTGAGAAAAATTCATTTCATCGACTAGTTACAAGGCAGCTCCTTGCTTTTTTTTTTTTTTTTACTTACAAGTAATTTCATTAGCTGTCAGCGCTTCAGGATGTTAAGTCCAGGTGGAGGAAGTGCAGGTTTTCGTGGGTTCTGTTGAGTGAAGTGGTGAACAGTGTGGTGATGACGCCTCTGTTTCACTCCAGCACGGTAAAAACGGGATATTCTGCATATCATGGAGCCATAAAGACTCAAAGAGGATCGCGACGTGCAGCGGAGATGGATTCTGGTGAGTTTTTGTCTCCTTCAACAGCAATGTTGTGTTTGTTTAGTGGCTCTTAGAAGGATTTCAGTTGGTGAAACCAGCAGAGGTGGTGCTGGGGGTGGGGTGGGGGCATAGACTTGGGTGGATAATCTGCATAAAAATGAATATAATGTTAAACTCATGAAAGATGTGGCTGGGAGGAAGAGAGTAAATAATGAAAAGTAGTGGCTCCCAGATCGAGCCCTGAGGAACACCAGAGGTAGTTGAATAGGCTGAGGAGACCATTTAAACTAGGTTGTGTGTTTGAGAGTCACATATGTTTTATCCAACAGCATCATCCGAACCGTCGATGGTAAGATCCTCCACAAGTACAAGCATCCTGCTGCGGTGTTCGGCTGTGACTGGAGCCAAAACAACAAGTAAGACCGCAGATTAACCCGCCATTTTTCATACAACCGGTAATTATACTGTTGTTGTATAAATAAAGACGAGTTTAGTCTTCGGCTGCTGCTCCTTCACACCCAGAAGAGCCAGTTGAGGTGGTTCATGTGGTTAGGAAGCCTCCTCCATGGCTCCCTGGAGGTCTGCAAGGACTGTGGAGTCCCACAGGAGCTGGAGGAGGTGGACTGGGGGTCTGGACCGCTCTGTTTAAGGGCCTTTCATACATCACGGTTGAGCTGGATGTGGAAGCAGGTGGAGCCTGCGTTGATTCATCCATCTTTCTGAACGTTGGTGCTCACGAATATGGATAAAATGGAGCAATAAAACAGCAAGTCCTGGCGCAGTCTTGAGCCAGTCCTGCAACCAAACTGAGCCCATTTAACCTTCCTCCTCCTGGCAGAGACATGATAGCGACGGGCTGCGAGGACAAGAGCGTGCGGGTGTACTACCTGGCCACCAGCTCCGACCAGCCTCTCAAGGTCTTCACCGGACACCTGGCCAAGGTCTTCCACGTCCGCTGGTCTCCGCTCAGAGAGGGGATCCTGTGCTCCGGGTCCGATGACGGGTGAGTGCTAACAGGCGGTTCACAGCACTTCTGCTCCGGGCTGGTCACGTGACCAGGCGTCTGCGTGTGTGTGCAGTACCGTTCGGATCTGGGACTACACGCAGGACGCCTGCATCAACGTGCTGAGCGGCCACACGGCTCCCGTCAGAGGCCTGATGTGGAACACCGAGGTTCCTTACCTGCTCATTTCAGGTGAGCTCCCTCAAACGGACATCTGTGTTTAATATCAGCTGCTCCGTGATCGATATGTTGTCGGTGTTTGATTCTGTTCAGGCTGAGTGATCACAGCATGATTAGAGATGGAGGCTTCATCTAACCATCAGCTGATAGACTGCAGGGTCAAAAAGCATCCATCCATCCATCCATCCATCCATCCACCCATCCATCCATCATCCATCATCCATCCATCCATCCATCCATCCATCCATCCATCCATCCATCCATCCATCCATCCATCCATCCATCCATCCATCCATCCATCCATCCATCCCTGGATGGATGGATGGATGGATGGATGGCTGCCATCAGGGACGTCTTTGACCGCCACGCGGCCTCCTGTGGTCTCTTGAACAGGTGTTGGGTCTCATGTATCCCGGCCCGTGTCTCAATTCCCAGAACGCAACGTCCGTACTTGGGGAACATTAGTTGGAGGACGTGAGAGCGCGTACCTGTGTTCTTTTTTTTTTTTTTTTTAAATATCTTTTTATTATTTTATAATAGGAGCCCCGACAAACATTGACAAACAAAACAAGAAGAAAAAAAAAGAAAAAAAAACAAAAACAAACATCCAAACACAGACAAAAATTAGACGCAGACAATGGTTAATAAATACAGTGAATACATGAGATAACAGCAACATTTTGACAGCTCATTTAGTGAGTCATGTCAGTCCATATTTTCTCCCCCTAATTGATTTAGGAGTGGAGACCACAGTTCACGGAACATTTGTTCTCGGCCGTGTCCTTTGAGAGTTAGCCTCTCCAATGGGAGGAATTGTATTATTTGTTCTTTGAACATTTCAAAGGTGGGCAGCTGTTCCCCTTTCCAAAGTAGAAGAATACATTTTTTTGCATAATATGTTATTGTAATTAGCAGTCTGTATTTCTTTGAGTCCATTCGTATTTCTGGCAGTTCATTTAATAAATAGGCACATGGGGATAAATCAAATTGTGTCGCCAATGCAGCTTTACTAAATGAGTGGATAGAGTTCCAAAATCCATTTCATTTTTCACAATACCAGAACATATGCGCAAAGGTACCTTTATTGGTTTTACATCTGGGACAGTTTGGTGAATTGTCATTTGAAATTTTATTCATTTTTACTGGTGTTAAATATTTATGAATGAATTTAAAGTTGGTTTCTTTAATTTTGTTACTTGTAAATGGAAAATGTATTCTGTCACAGATATTAAGCCAAATGTTTTCGTCAAATTTAATTGCTAAGTCAGTTTCCCAGATCTCCAATAAAGGTAAAAAAGATGAATGGCATTCTTTTGATAGTATGTCATATACTTCGCTTATTTTGCCCTTAATAGTGGTTGATGTTATTGGTACTTGTGTTCTTGAAGACGTCACAGCGCAGCTAACAGGCAAACAAGGGTTGCTACGCGTAACTTTACATAAAAACAAACAACCTGATTCTCTCAAATGGGGCCGAAATCACCGACAGCAAGCAGGAACGAGAAGACAAGACAGTGATGGGTGCAGCCTGGTGACTGTGAGGTGTGTAGCAGCGCATGTGAGTGAGTGTGTAACGTGTTGGAATAAAAGGACAGACTCTTTAACGTAGGACAAACAGAAAAGGACAGGCTTAGAGGGGGAGGGGCTTCCCTGTCCGGTTGGATACCGTCTAGTGCAGGGGTCGGCAACCCAAAATGTTGAAAGAGCCAGATTGGACCAAAAACACAAAAAACAAATATGTCTGGAGCCGCAAAAAATGAAAAGTCTTTTATACGCCTTAGAATGAAGGCAACACATGCTGCATGTTTCTATATTAGTTATAACTGGGGGAAGATTTTTTTTTTTATTATGCACTTCAAGAAAAAAGTAGAAATGTCGAGAAAAAAGTAGAAATGTCAAGATTAATGTTAAAGTACAATCTTGAGAAAAAAGTTGAAATGTTGAGAAAAAAGTCGAAATGTCAAGATTAAAAAGGAAAGGAAAAAGGAAGAAAAAAAGAGGAAAAAAGGAAAAAAAGGAAAAAAGAAGAAAAAAGAAAAGAGAAAAAAGAAAGACAAGAAAAAAATGAAAAAAGAAAAAAAAAGAAAGAAAGGAAAAAAAAAAAGGTCAAACATTTTTGAAAAAGCTCCAGGAGCCACTAGGGCGGCGCTAAAGAGCCGCATGCGGCTCTAGAGCCGCATGCGGCTCTAGAGCCGCGGGTTGCCGACCCCTGGTCTAGTGTGATACATATCGATGAAATGAAAGTATCAAGTACGCACTGTCTACGTGTAAACATACAGGTCCAATTACATTTACATGCTCATACATATGTCAGTATACCAGTATGAGGTCATACACACACTCATTTACATGCGTATGAATTCTTTTTATTTCCTCCTTTACTGTATATTTACTCCTGACACCTATTTTATTACTTTTGCTTTATGGTGGGAAATGTTTAAGGTGTTGACTGTACGGCTCTGTAGGTTCTTGGGACTACACAATCAGGGTGTGGGACACCAGGGACGGCACGTGTCTGGATACCGTCTACGACCACGGAGCCGACGTCTACGGTGAGACACCATCCACTGCACCACACATGCATAAGGGATGATGACGTCACAGGACGGTGGACCAGGTCCCTCTGGGAGAAAATGGAAATGAAAATGATAAAACTCAAAAAAAGTTGCTTTAACGCGACAGCGTTTTGATTTTAAATGAAAACTCTTGTTACGTAGAGAACGTCAAGCTTCTCAGAGTTTCAGCCAAAATAACCAAAACACCCTGAATTAGACTCTTAATCTCAGTTCAGTTATGACCCTTCTAGATGGTGAAGTGTGTGCTTGTGCGTGAGCAGGTCTGACGTGCCACCAGAACCGTCCCTTCACCATGGCCAGCTGCAGCAGGGACAGCACGGTGAGGCTCTGGTCGCTCACGCCGCTCATCTCTCCTCTGCTGCTCAACGTGGTCACCGAGCAGCCGTGGGAGAAGATCATCGGAAACACAGGTGAGATCGGACCCCGGAGCCGCTCGCTCGGCTCTCAGGGCCCGCCTGACCCACGCCGCTCCCTGCGTCCCTGCAGACACGGCCATGGTTCCCGGCGCGCCGCCGCTGCTCTGCGGTAAGGTCTCCAGAGACGTCAAGCAGGACCTGGACAAACTGACGGCCGACGTCCGGGCCAAGAAGCTGCGCTGGTTCTCCGAGTGCTTCTCGGTAAGGACTTCTGAAGGGTCGATGGTGTCTCACGTCAGTTTAACCGTGAAGACGTCTAGTGGGGACATGAAGTCGTGAGTCTTCCTGCATGCTAGTGAGAGATGTCTCCTCTGCAGCCTCCAGGGGGCAGCAGCAACCTCTGGGACCTGGTGTCCGTCATCGGCGGTCAGGACGACTCGCTGCTGCCCGCCAGCTACAGCAAAGGAGTGATGCACATGAAACACCTGCTGAAGTTCAAGACGGTGAGTGATGAACCGGACCGAACCCCCCTCGCCAGTGCCAGTATGCTTTAAGAAGGTGCTCTTAAAGCGTACTGGCACCCAACCCAGTCCAGAAATCCAAATATGGGCAAAGGGGTGGAACAAATGGTGCTGGAAATGTCTGGTACACGCCCACTTTACCTCAGTTACCACAGGTTAGCTACTTTATCTCATCCTCATTGTGCTGAAACCCGTCCGAGCGTCTTCATTCGAGACGGCGCCACTGACATGACATCAGAACGAGGGCTAGCGGAGCTCCTGCCACCGCGAGCCGAGGCTGCTCAGCTGCTCAGTTGCTAGGCAGCCGCGGGCTGCACTCACCCGAGGTCGCCCACCAGTCACTGGGGCGGAGCAGACTAGATGGCTCGGTAACGCGTAACTGATCTCCGTTGGTCCAGTTCCTAAGCTTGGGAGGGTCATGTAACCTAAAAATGATGAAATCAAGTTAAGTTCACCTTGAATCGTGAGTTACAGCGATAGACGACAGTCGTGAAGACCTCTAGCGCCCGTTGGACGGGAACGGGAACGCCGCTGACGCCTGCCGTCATTGAGCGACCCAGCCCGGCCTCTGGACTCTTTGAGTCGGAGGTCATGAACTTACCTTCTTTGGAAGGAAGAGGTCGCCCACATCAGCTCATCTCATTGGAGGAAGTAGAAGCTGATGATCCAGAACCAGACGATCTCCTCTGGTTAGTCCTGGTGGTGAAGGTGCATGCTCCAGACGGCCGTCCGCCCCTAGTGGTCAGTAGAGGAACCACTGATTAATTTATTCCTGGATTGTGTCTCAAGCCTGAATTATGGTTCTGCGTCAAACCAACGCAGAGCACACGCCGTCACCGTGACGCCGTCGTGAACCCTTCGGACTTCTCCGTCACTCCATTTCACCGCGGTGCAGTGTCCCCCGTGACTGCTAGTTAGCGATCTTTTCCTGAATGGTTTATCCGACTTTTTCCGGTCACAGTGAATCAAAGAGATAAGGACAACTATTGTGCAAAAAAACAAAACAAAAAAAATCACACATACACGAAGAAAAGAGTGCTGAAAGTTCACGACTGCTTCAAACCGGAAACAGGAAATGTGTTGCTACCAAGCGAACCAATCACAGCCCTCTCGGTCTGCGTTTGGTCTGCGTCGCCTCGACGCGTAGTTACAATTTTTGGGAGGTGCAGGTCAGTGACGGCGTGTGTTACGCGTCGATGCTGGTGTCGTTTTGACGCAGAACCATAACTCAGCCTTTAGTCACAGCAGGGAGGTCAGATACCCAGACTACACCGCTGTAAGCCCCGCCCCCTGATGAGACAGACAACCAATCAGGTCACAGAGAGGCTCGTTTAAATAACAGCTGTCTGTTATTTAAACAAGGAAGTATTGAATCAATCCAGCTTGTGCACAGAAAAGAGAAGCAGTAATCAATGATCAAATCATCCGCGTTTTACTCACTTCACATGATCGTTGAACCTCTCACCTGCAGATAAAAACACGTGAGAACAGCATACATTTCCTAAACTGCCTCCTCGGTTCTGCTCATGAGTTTCTTCATCATGAGGAAACATGTCGCTACGGAGGACTAAAGGTTTCAAGAGGTAGCTCAGACCAGTATGTCTCCCTCTTGTGGCTGAAGTGAGGATTATTAAAGCAGAAATGAGCCTGGGGTAGTCATCTGGCAATCTTCTGTCCATCAGGACAACAAGCTTGAATTCTTTCAGACTGCAGCTGACCTCGTCTTTGTCTAGGGCTGCAGCTATGGAATATTTTATAATCGAGTATTCTACTGAAAATTCCATCGATTAATCGAGTAATCGGATAAAACATTTTTTTTTTTAGTTAAAGAGCAATTATAAATATATATATAAGATGTTAGATGTTAATTGGCATTACTAAGACTAAATTATATAATACAGTAGGTTCATGGCTGTGCATTTAAAAACCCTGAATTTACACCAGTTGACCAAATTCACTGCCTTCACTCCAAAAACTAAGGATCTTACCAAGAAATGTTCTTATTTCCAACCTAAAAATGCCATTACACCTGATAACACACATCACTTAAAAGGTTAGGTGTTTTTCCCACGTGTTTCAATTGAACTTTCATTTGTGTTGAACAAATTTCTAGTTAAGTTTTAAGTTAAAGTCTTGATAAGATTTTGAGTTTTGGCAGTGTTCAAAATAAAATTCTGAGACCTGCTGTATTGGAGCACATTAGTCACCAGCGCTGCTTGATGTTTTATCCATCAATGACTGCAGAGCTAAAATTGAAAACTACACAGTTAGCTTTATTACATTTTTATCTTTCACACTCATCACTCTACAGCTCTGTGTATTTACAGATTAAATGCGTTAGCCACGCATCGACAGTAGTCATAATTAATAGAAACCTAGCCCTTCACAGGGCTAACGTTATGTTAGCAAGGTACCGTAACGTTAATCTTATTAATTAGCGCTACGTTAACTTAATTTTACCTTGTCTCAGGTGACGGCCCTCCGCTGTCGGAGTAAACAGGGTGTTGGGTGGAGATGCTGCAGCATTGAGGACGTACTGTTGTGGTATCAAGCGCTGTCTTACAGTGAAGACATGCAACAGTGTTAGCCTTGGTGCCCAGCTTGAAACACTCCCACACTTTTGACATTTTCTGCCTTTTCTTTAAGTAAAAAAACCAATATATCTGCAGCATCTTTCTTCTTCCTTTACGTGCGTCGAGTCAGCGCGTTGTGCCGCATTAAACGTAGTCCGGGCAAAATACCTGCTTTGAGCTGGCAAAATTAAACGATTCCTCGAGGCAGAGAAAATTCCTTGATCATTTTTTTGTAATCGAATTACTCGAATTATTCGAGGAATCGTTTCAGCCCTATCTTTGTCGTTTGTCCTCTTTTTAATCGCTGCGCTGCTGTTTTTCAGTCTGAAGCCCAGGAGCTGACCATTGTCAAGATGTCCAAGTTCGGCGGCGGCATCGGGGCTCCCAGTAAGGAGGAGCGGCTGGAGGAGGCGGCGGACATCCACCTGAGACTGGGACAGATCCAACGATACTGTGAGCTGATGGTGGAGCTGGGGCAGGTGTGTGACTCTGGTTCAGGGGGACCCCCATGCATGTGACTACTAACTAAAGACCCGATCCCGACCAGGGAGGAATCCCTGTCCCACTACCCCCCTCCCAGCAGCTGGACGCAGCTCTGTGATCTCCACCCCTGACTCCACCTCTGCTGTTTATCTGGATGTTAAAAAACTCCTCCCTCAAAACAGGAACCAGAGTAGATCTGTAAAGTTGGGTTGTTCTGCATCCCTGTGGGACTTGGACCAGAACTGTCTAAGAACCAGTTTTGGCTCTGAAAGAAGGGACCGTGGCGTCTGAGCGTGATGTGACTGCTGGTTGTTGGTCCTCTCACCAACTTTATGAGACAAAGGCGACGGATTGATCTGTTTATGGAGGTGATTTGATGTGTCGCTTGTGTCTGTTTCAGTGGGAGAAAGCCTTGGCTGTCGCTCCAGGAGTCTCCATGAAGTACTGGAGGAAGCTCATGCAGAGGTGAAGCACAGCTCTGACACCACCAACTGCAGCTGTACCCCCCCCACTTTTATTGCAACTGTGTTTATAACTGCAAATATCCTGTGTCTGTGGGATGTGCTGGGATCTCAACAGGACCTTCCTGGTTAAAGAACGGTCAAAGGAATAAAGATAAATGAAATATAGGATGAAGCAGGCATTGAAAATGATTGAATGCTTTAATTATCACCTGTTTTGTTTAAGACAATCATTGCATGTTTGTCGTTGTTACGTGTTTGTTACATTTGTTACATGGTTGTTACAGGTTTGTTACATGGTTGTTACATGGTTGTTACAGGTTTGTTACATGGTTGTTACATGGTTGTTACAGGTTTGTTACATGGTTGTTACATTTGTTACAGATTTGTTACATGGTTGTTACCGGTTTGTTACATGGTTGTTACACATTTGTTACATGGTTGTTACAGGTTTTTTACCGTTTGTTACATGGTTGTTGCAGGTTTGTTACATGGTTGTTACATTTGTTACAGATTTGTTTCATGGTTGTTACAGGTTTGTTACATAGTTGTTACAGGTTTTTTACATGGTTGTTATATGTTTGTTACATGGTTGTTACCGGTTTGTTACATGGTTGTTACATTTGTTACAGATCTGTTACATGGTTGTTACAGGTTTGTTACATGGTTGTTACATTTGTTACAGATCTGTTACATGGTTGTTACAGGTTTGTTACATGGTTGTTACATGGTTGTTACAGGTTTGTTACATGGTTGTTACAGGTTTGTTTCATGGTTGTTACACATTTGTTTCATGGTTGTTACAGGTTTGTTACATGGTTGTTACCGGTTTGTTACATTGTTGTTACAGGTTTGTTACATGGTTGTTACATGTTTTTTACCGGTTTGTTACATGGTTGTTACCGGTTTGTTACATGGTTGTTACATTTGTTACATGGTTGTTACCGGTTTGTTACATAGTTGTTACAGGTTTGTTTCATGGTTCAAATCAAATCAAATCAAACTTTATTTGTAAAGCACCTTTCATACAAAAAATGTAACACAAAGTGCTTTCCATAAAACATAAACATAAAATGTATTAATGCCCCCCCCCTCCCCCCCTCTCGCCCCCTCCCCCTCCCCCCCTCCCCGCACACACACAGACAGACACAAGCAGACACATGGTGTAGACATGGCTAGGCACAGAGGATCCAGGTGAGGAAACGGTAACGGGGAGCCGTCCACGCCAGGAGGTCTCATAGCCCGCAGCTACAAGGGGGGGGGGCCCTCAGAGACCATCCCGGCCCGGACGGATAGAGGAGTCCACACCACAGCGGTGAAGCCGTGGTGCAGAGCTCCACAACCATCCAGGCCAGAACCACCCCCAGGACGACCCCCTGCAGGCCAGAGTCACTCCCAGCATGGAGGCTCCCCATGAGGAAACACTGGAGATAAAAGCTACAAGAAAGCAGGATAAAATACAGTAAAAGAGTTTAAAAGAGTATAACATAACATAAAATCCTAAAAGTATGTCTAAAAAGCAAGACATTAAAAACTAAAGGAATAAGACAGTAAAATGTATAAAATAGACCATAAATAACGACTAAAATATTTAGATAAAACATTAAGATAAAACAATGAAAATAAATTATGATAAAAAAAGGATAAACTAAATATAAAACAGAGCAGTAAGATCCAATAAAAATAAGGGTGAGCATAAGAAATTTAAAAGAGTTAAATGAGTCAGTTAAAAGCCTGATTAAAGAGATGGGTCTTGAGCCTCTTTTTAAAAACATGTTACATTACATTGTTACATTGTTGTTATGGTTACAGACGAGCCGACCAGCTGATGGCCGAGGACAACGACGATGCTGTCCCATACTGCATCGCTACCGGAGATGTCAAAAAACTGGTGACCTTCTTCACAGGGAGGGGGCAGCTGCTCGAGGCCTTACTCATTGCACAGGTACACAGAGGAGGCGGGGCTACACACACCTGGAGGAAGGGATTATGAGTCGTGGGAGGGGAAGTGATCGGATGTGTTGTTCTCAGGGAGCGTGTGAAGGGAACATCCGTTTGCCGCAGAGTTCATCGGTGAATCACACGAGCAACGACGTGGACAGCAGACAGCAGTACCAGAGGTACCAAACACTGCCGCACCGCTGCATCACAAGGTCACGTTTGTCTGGGGGTTTAAGACTCCACAACATTTAACAGAAACCTCACAAACCTTTGGACTTTAACACTGAAGCAGTTGCACACGTGGTTACTGAAATAACCAGAACCGCACAAAACTGCATCACCTGATCTTTGTTCTGATCTTCACTTCAAACATCTAAAGCTGAACTGTATTGTCTAATTCAACTTGGAGAGTTTAGGAGAGGAAATAAAGACACTGGGAGGACGTTTGACGTCATTAAAGTATTGCAGCTGTGATCATTTGTAAGTATTTCATGAAAGTGACTATCACCTCTGATGGGCCTTCAGCTGTTGACTGACTCGCCTCCGGCTGCGAGCATCTTTCCTCCTTAACTGTCTTTGCTGATGTCGCAGCAGATTTGAGAGGCCTGGTCGTCAGCCGTGTTTTCTCTTTTCCTCGGCAGCCTCCTCCATCACGTCTGTAAGGAGCTCGCCGAGTGGTACTTCCAGGACGGCTGCTCGGTTCTGGCTGCGTGCTGCCACCTGGCTGTGGACGACGTCAAGGTACCACTCTCATCATCAGCGCGTCACCGTGGATGCAGGGCAGCTTTAAAGTGTGTAAATGTGTTTCCAGTTAGCCATGACCAGTCTGATCCGGGGGAACGAGCTGGAATTGGCGGCTTGCGTGGGTCTCGTCCTCGGCGAGGCAGCCAATCAGAGCACGGCTTACTGCCTTGAACTGCTGGCCAGGAAGTACATGACCACCCCCACATGGTAAATCTCCACACACCTGCTATGACTAAACTCTGAACCACAGCCCGTTTGTCCAGTTCTTCTTATAGTCCTTGTTGTCAAATCTGCTGAAAAGCTGCCATGTGTGATGGATTCGTCTGGCGTTACACAACATTGCACAGTTTATTTCCCTTCAGGGATTAATAAAGCATCTATGAATTTGAATGGTGCAAAAATCATCTCTGAATTATCACAATTATCGTCATATCATATCAAAGCTTTGAGCGTGGGAAACCAGAGCCAAGCTTTGCTTGAAGCCTCATTTCTCCACAAAATGAGCTTTGAAATTGCAAACAAACGCAGCTCTCGTGTTCTCTGTTTTCATGCAGGGAGCTTTCAGTTGAGCTGCTGCAAATGATCCCAGATAATCACATCTTACTGGCCAAGCTGTGCTCCTTCTACCCGGGAAGTTCTGCAGAAATCAACCAGGTCCACCAAAGGGTGAGGAGATCCATCGTCCGTTCAGGCGGGAGCGGGGGGGGGCTCCGATAATAACCTGAGCTGTTTGTCGTTTAAAGTGCGGCGTCCCCTCGATGGAGGAGTGTACGGCGTCGGCAGAAGGAGCCGCGAGCGACGGAGATTTGTTCTCTGCTGTTAAACTCCACCTGCTGGGCTGTGAACCCGAAAACGCCCTTCAGATCGGCATCAATCACGTTAAAGGTACCAGATGCAGTAAAGTGTCTGCTTTCCTGTCCATACGTTCATCTCCTACCCAGATAAGATGTGCTTCCCCGTCTTTGGCCCAGTGGTCCGGTTAGAAGGTCCTGAACTGGTGCTTTTCGTCCGTGAGCTGATTATTTGGTGACCAGAAGTGTTGAATTTGTCTGAAAACTGGACATTTGACATAAATGTGTTGCCTTTTACCCTGAACCGTCACGTCTTGGTTCAGATGAAACTCTTTCATTTTCTGTCTCACCAGAACAGCTGGCTGGCTCTGATTGGACGGTGGACACCGTTTACCCAATCCTGGACCTGATGAGCTACATCCGGACCGACCGCCTCATCATGGCCAAGATGACTGAGTGAGAACATTCATGCGAGTTTGGTTTTTTCCTCATATATTGGGACGATAAGAACTACAGATGCAAGTCCCTTATTTCATCCAGTAAATATTATCGATAGAACAAACAAGTTGTTTTACAATATGAAGATAAAGTCGACTCGGGTTATCTGCAGATGTCTGTTCAGATTACATGACTCTGTCTTGCAATCAGATGATCCGTCACATTCAAGCCACTTCAGCATCCAGAGGCCTCACACAGACCGTAGAGAACTGAACAAGGCTCCTGTGATAACACCCATGTGTTTTTTGAGGAGTACATTTGAGGACTTATTTTAGTTTCTGCATGCCATGTTGGCAGGAGCTGACTTTCCCCAACCTGGTTAATCCAGAAATGGACAGATGACGAACGTCAGCGGGAACATACCCACCTCCCCAAGTTTTAACTGACCCGAAATGAATATTACTTAACATTCACTCTGATCAAACCATCCAAACATCCTCACTTCAAGTGTTGCTACTGAAACCAGATCTGGAACAAGATCTGAATCAAAATCTGGAACCAGATCTGAAAAAAGATCTGAATCAAGATCTGGAACAAGATCTGAATCAAGATTTGAATCAAGATCTGAAACCAGATCTGAAAAGGTCAGAAATGGTCAGATGCGGAGCTGCAACTTCCTCTTGGTTCTCCTGTTTCCTCAACCAGGAAGTTTTTGTCCTCAACCTGGAAGTTGAAGCGATGTTTGGTCGCTGCTCATTAGGGCTGTAAAGCTAGCGGCTTGTTTTTCCCCACTCAGCAGATCATTACGCCCCCATGTGGTCAGAAGTAGCGTTACTACATAAGGTGAAGTTAAAGTTAGCTCAAACAATCAGTTATATTATTTTTATAATAAAATCAACATGGAAGTCCAAAAAGAGAAGATATTTAAAAATCTTTGCCGGGTGTAGCTGCATCATCAATATAAACTCTGTGTTCGATCCAGAAACAGAAGATGGAACTTGTTTTGTTTTTATTTGTCATCATGAAGTGATTTTAAGACCAAAGTAGAATTTATAAAGCGTTTCGACTGAAAATGTAAATGAGGTGTCATCAGCATAACATTAACATCACTGCTGTATTTATGACCATGACTGGTAATTACCTGAGTGTGTGTGTGTGTGTGTGTGTGTGTGTGTGTGTGTGTGTGTGTGTGTGTGTGTGTGTGTGTGTGTGTGTGTGTGTGTGTGCGTGTGTGTGTGTGTGTGTGTGTGTGTGTGTGTGTGTGTGTGTGTGTGTGTGTGTGTGTGTGTGCGCGTGTGTGTGTGTGTGCGCGTGTGTGTGTGTGTGTGTGTGTGTGTGTGTGTGTGTGTGTGTGTGTGTGTGTGTGTGTGTGTGTGTAGAGCCCGCAGTGAGCTGTTGATCTTGTGCGGGTACATCGGAGCTCTGCTGGCCATCAGAAGGAACTACTTCAGCATCGTACCTGCGCTCTACGAGTACACCAGGTAAATGCTCACCTGTGTGAGAGTTTCACTAAAACCGTCCACAGCTATAAAAACACCAAGAACCCACTTCCCCGTGTCCCCCTGATCTCCTCTGCCGTGCTTGGTTCTGCAGCAGCTTGTGCTGGAAGTGGAACGGGTTTATCGTAGTTAGAACCACTTGGAATCAATTCACCACAAAGTTTATCAGGTTTTTATTGGGTGTCTTTTAAACATTCACGGTGTTGGATGGGAAAGTAAGTGAACCCTTGTAGTTATCAGCTGATTGTAGCTCCTTCAGCTGCAGCGACTTCAATGGCATCGTTCAGTATCTCTGGATCAGAGCCGCTCAACGCTCAGGAGGGCTTCTGGATCGACTCCAGAACTCAAATATGAGTGCAGTTAGCTTGAATCTCAAACTCCTAAAGATGCACAGATAAAAAGTCTATAAACAAAATACATACAGACGCACCGTCAGGATGAGAACCAGAAGCAGATGGTTGCTCTACTGCTTCTTCCTCTCACCTGGGTCAGGTCGTGGGGGCGTGTCCTGGGTCTTCCCCGGACTCTCCTCCCACTGGGACGTACCCAGAAAACCTCACCAGAGGCCCATCGGGCTCCTGTCGATGTGCAGGACCAGCAGCTCTACCCCGAGCTTCTCACCGTCTCTGAGGGAGAGCCCGGACACCCTGCGGAGGAAACTCATTTCCACGATCTCAGTGTTTCGGTCACCGCCCACAGCTGGTGACCACAGCTGAGGGTGGGAATGTACACGACTGGTAAATGGAGAGCTTCACCTTTCGGCTCCGCTCCTCCTTCACCACGACTGACAGACGGAGAGTCCGCATGACTGCGGACGCTGCTCCGATCCACCTACTGATCTCCTGCTCCGCCCTTCCCTCACTCATGAACAAGACCCCACATAACTGAGCTCCATTAGCCGGGGCAAGATCTGATCCCCGACCAGGAGAGGGAACCCTTTTCTGACCGAGGACTCTGATTTAGAGGTGCTGATTCCCATCCCAGCTGCAAGCCGCTCCAGAGAGTTGGAGGTCTAGGCCCGGTGATGCAACAGAACCAAATCATTTGCAAAAAGCATCTGTCTGAACATGGAGGCAGCACATGAGGTCACAGGTTTAGAGACTTCAGCGTTGGAGACTAACGAGCAGGCCGGATTTAACCGGTTGACGTAGCAGTGATGATCTCCGGCATGGTGTTGGGCAGCCCGGCCGATGCTTCGGATCATCTTGAGCCGACTAGCGAGTGAAGGTTTTTTCTGTTTCTCAGTCAGCTGCTGAAGAGGAGGGAGGTGTGTGTTCCTCTGAAGATCGAGCAGCTGTCCGTGGAGCTGGACGCCTGGAGGGCGTGTTCCCAAACCAACAGCATGTAGGTGACACACACACACACGCGCGCGCACGCACGCACGCACGCACGCACGCACGCACGCACGCACGCACGCACGCACGCACGCACGCACGCACGCACGCACGCACGCACGCACGCACGCACGCACGCACGCACGCACGCACACACACACACACACACGCGCACATACACACACATAACCAGGCAGGGTGGGCATGATGATCGGTTGTTGGTGCCGGCTGATGAGCTTCCTCCTCTGGACATGATGAGGAGGAAGGCCCAGATGCTGAAGAGGTGCCACAATGAGGTCAGTTACCACGGAAACCCAGAAGCAGAGAGCTACAGTGATGGAGAGCAACTCCTCTCAGGAGGTGGATGCATTTCTGTCTGATGATGAAGAGCTCCTTTGGGTTTGAGGAGCTCCGATTATTGAAGACTGAAGGCTCTCTGACGCATCGAGGATGCCACTCCTGCAAAGACAGCCACTTCTACATCAGAACACTGATTTGCAGAACCAGATTTGCGGATTTGCATTTTAACAGCAAAAAGAAAAACAATTAGCATCAAACAGATTTGAATGTTTCTTCTGAGTCTCCCGCAGTAGACTGTCCAGGTGTTACCCACCCGTCACCACGGACAGCTGGAGGAAGCTCCCAGCAGATAAAAATGACCTTACAAACAGGAATAAGCAGGTGTAGATGATGGATGAATAGATGGACTTCATCTCTCCAGGATGTCCCGGGTCCTCCTCAGACCTTCTCCCAGTACAGCTAGTCTGAAACCCCCCCGGGGAATTGGCCCTGCCGAACCTCGAGGAGTATTTCTATGCTGCACAAATCAGACCTTTGATATATTGGTGTAACAGTGAGTATTTTTCAAGATGGAAAAGTATAGAGATAGAGCAGGCGGGCGTTGAAGTACGAAACTTGATAGCATATAAAGGCTTATTGGGAAAAATAGGTAACCAATTGAATGTAATAACTAAAAATACAATTGAAATATGGAATACCGTCGTTGAAAGGTATAAACTGGAGAAAGAGATAAAGAAATTGAGTTGGTTCGCATTTGATGATTGGTTTATACCTGGAACAAATGATAAAGGGTTCAAACAATGGGCAAGAAAAGGGATCACAGCAATATGTACAATGGTTGAACGGGGTAAGCTGCAGAGTTTTGAGAAGTTGAGGGATAGATTTGGACTAGACGAACATGAACGATATCGCTACCTGCAAATAAAGGACTATTATGAGAAAGAGATAAAAACTGACACTGAAAGTGAGGTTGTTGAGGTATTTCAGAGAGTAATCTCAGTCCTTTATAATAGTTTAATGTCATGTAGAAAGTCTTCTTCCTTTTATATTAAAGAAAAATGGGGAAAGGAATTAAAAGAACAAATAACAGAGGAAGCTGGGTTTAATATCTGTAAAACACAGTGCACGTCCACTAGCTCCAGGATCTGGAGAGAATTCAACTGGAAGAATATGGCCAGATTTTTTATAACCCCAAACATTAAGAAAGGGGCGGTGTCTACTCAGTAGCCATGCAATATGCATGTGGCCACATGGATGCTGACCATACACATGTATTCTGGTCCTGTTAAAAGGATACTGGGACAAAATATGGAGGGGTTTACATAAGATAATAGGGTATGAGATACCAAAAACATGTAAGATACTTTACTTGGGGAACTTAACACAAGATACAATACAGAAAGAAGATGAGTACCCTGTCAAAGTATTGCTGTCAGCCAGTAAAAAAAACAATGACCAGAATGTGGTACAAAGTAGACCCTCCGACTGAGGAGCAGTGGATGTGCACTGTGGAAGAGATTTTTGTAATGGAGAAAATCACACATAAACTGAGACTACAAGAGACACAATTCGAGGATAAATGTGAAAAATGGACTGATTACAGAAGACGAGAAGAGGACACCCCCATTGCTACTGAACAACAAGGACATTGATCTAAGGATGAGTGCTTAACTATGTACAGTATGTATGATTAGGGGTGTAACGGTACACAAAAATCTCGGTTCGGTACGTACCTCGGTTTGGAGGTCACGGTTCGGTTCATTTTCGGTACAAGAAAACAAAATGCAAAATATAAACGTGCTAGTTGTTTATTACACACACACAAAATAACATTGGCTCTACATGTGCCGGCGCTAGGACCCCGCGGACGTGTGTTGTCGGGCGGTGTTTTCCTTCAGGCTTCCCTGCAGCGTCACATGCAAACACAAACACACGTACCTGGCAGAAACATTTCTTTATATCATGTTGTCTGTCGCCCGCGATATTTTTTCTTTTTTTGGCCGGCGCCATAGTTGGCTGGCTACAAACTCTATACATCCCATAATGTATAATAATATGCCCGCGCTCTCAGCAGCGGTACTCGCATCGTTAAGGCTGATTTATGGTGCCGCGTTACACCAACGCAGATCCTACGGCGTAGGGTACGCAGCGAGCGGCCGTACGGTGCACGTCGCTGCGTACCCTACGTCGTAAGCTCTACGTTGATTTAACGCCGAACCATAAATCAGGCTTTACTAGGCAACGAAGCAGGTTGACTCCCGTTGCAAAACAGCGCTGCAGAGGCGCTCATAAACGTAAATGATCAGTTTTTTTTTTTTTTAGGCCTGGCGGGGGGTCTCATGGTAGGGGAAACACTGGACTTGTCACAATTATGTGCTTAGCTCTTTAGTTCTTCATTAGTTAGTGCCTTTTTCTTTAATCTTAATACTTTCTCGGTGTGAGCGCAACTGCAGCAGCGCTCTGCTCCACAACGTGCGGTCCTCTACTTAATATGTCCGTGTGGAAACTCGTTCGGTACACCTCCGTTCCGTACCGAACACGCTATACCGAACGGTTCAATACAAATACATGTACCGTTACACCCCTATGTATGATGTATCCTGACACTGTAATTGTTGAGAGAAAATTTTAATAAAAAAATAAGTTACAAAAAAAAAGAAACCCCCCCGGGGAGGCGTCCAGGAGGCGTCCTAGCCAGAGGAACCAGCTCAGCTGGCTCTTTCCAATCTGGAGGAGTGGTGACTCTGACTCCCTCCTGGTTGAACTCTCCTCTCAGAGCTGAGAGAATGGAACCAGCATCTTTCCTCCTGAATCTGAGGTTTGATGGGGTCTTATCTGGGGCATTCATTGAGATAGATGGACTTAATTGATCCCAGGTTCAAACAGTCACATTATGTCCACATGTTCACACCTACAGTGCTGCTGTATGTCCTGCTGGCGTCTGCAACGCTCCGGTCTCATCCAATCACTTCTCTTGTTTTCAACAGTCCTCCATCAGACCATCAACAAGAAGAGTTCAGCCGCCTCGAGAGGAGACTCCGGCCCACAGACCCTGGTAACAGTCCTTGATGTATTCCAGTCTGAGAGGAAGAGTGTGCTGCTCACTGATTGGCTCTGTGATGGGATGGGAAGTGGCTGATGAGATAAAGTGTCTACAGCATCAAATCAGAAACACTTGAGGCAACACTTACGTTTGCTTTGACTTTGTTTTCTTCACAGGAAATATTAAAATACACCCAGTTTTACATTTCAGACCTGCAACACCTTCCAAAAACGTTGGAACAGTAAAATCTGCACCACTTCCGCCCCCAATTTGTCTTGTTGAAAAATACTTTAATGGCATTAATGCTGCCATCGCAAAAATCTGGAGTATCACGTCTATTCATCTAAAAAATATCCTGTATACTGATTTGGGTTAATCTGATCAATAAATCAGTGTCATCTGCATATGGACTGACGTTTGTATTCATTCAATCAAGATGGCACTGAATTACAGAGACAGAGGTCCTCATACAGAGCCTTGTGGTGCTCCTTGGCTGGTATGTTTCCACCATGTAATGGTCCATCCTGGACGGTTTGAAGATATTCTCCACTGCAGAAGGAGAACTATGTAAATCCCTTCCAAATTATCTTTGAGCAACATCGATCTTAAATGCTTCAGATCTTCTGTTTTGCTGCTTTCCACCTACACGGCCCGTTCGCCAACTGTGCCCTCTGCTCTCCCGGACGAGTGGGCTTGGTCACAACAAAACCCGGCTTTCTTCTCCAGCTCCGACCAGGTGACCATGTCAGGCCTCAGTGACGATCAGGATAAATTCAGCTCCCACCCTTTTGCTCCCTGGAGGATGCTGGCCCCAGAGGATGCTGGCCCTGGTTCCAGATGAGCTGCAGTCACCATGAGCACTTTGTGGTGCTGTGTGATACCCCTCCTAGATGTAGATGTGGACCTTATGGCCCTGGAAGGGTTGCTGGAGTCGGTAGAGTGTTCTGGTCTCCAGAGTTCAGCCCATGAGACTTTCTTCGTTGGAGCTCACGTTTGGTCCATGCTCCTTCGTCTGATAGTTAACCCACTTCTTCCTCCTGTCGTCCTCCTGGACCTCTCTCCCCTGGACTTACCTAACTCCACAGGTGGAAATGAGCAGTTCCCAGCCACTGTTGTCGTAGTTACCACTGATGCCTTTCATCTGCAGGAAGCTCTCAGTCAGCCTTTTTGTGGTTTCTGCGGCGACCTCACCGCTGATCAACGTGTCTCTAGAGTCTCTGGAGCATTGGTGCCGCCTTGAACTTGTCCACCACTTAAGAACTTGGAACGTGTTGAAGGTCCGAAATACAAAACTGCACATATAGCAACAAATATAATACATTTGACAAGAAAAAAACTGGAATATCTTGGGTTCAGTTGGGAATCTTCTGCATCTCGTTCGAGGTTCTAGCTCAGCCTTTGTTGGCCGAAACCTGACGTACACAATCGTTCCCTCCTTCCCTCAGCTGCCTTGGTTCTGTGTGGCGCCGACTACGTGACGGGCTCCAACCTGCCGAGCCACTCGGACCTCCAGCTGTCGTGTTTCACCGGACACAGGATCCAGGTGTGTGTCTCTGGGCTTCACCTGTCAGTGTTTGTACTGACACTGACTCTTCTGTTCTTATTTGTGTTTTTCAGGGTCCGGTGTTTTTGCTGGAGGACAGTAAGTCGGCCATCTCCCTGAACGATGCCTTGATGTGGGCGAAGGTCAACCCTTTCTCTCCGCTGGGAACGGGAGTCCGCATCAACCCCTTCTAGCCCTCAGAGATCATATCTGGGAGTAAAACAAAAACCGGCCTGAAGAGAACATTTCCTGCTCCAAACTCAGCCAACCGAATTTTCAAACCAGCTTGTGGCTTTTGTAGACTTTGGTTGTTAGTGACGCTGTGACGTGACCAGAACTCAAGACTTGCTTGTTAGGACTCTTTCATCGCTCAGCCGACCAAAGTACAGCTGTGTACATACAGGGTATGAATCTAAACTGCTCTACTGTAAAAAGAAATCACTGGAATAAAGTAAATGGCAGATTTATGACCTTCTTTTTCTGCTCAGTTGTCGGTTGTGAATGCAGGTACAGATGTTTGAACCCGGGGCGGTAATCGGATGTCTTGCTTCTTTGGTTCATGCACTGTTGCTATTCTTATTGTGACTTTTAAGTACCTGAAGCTAAACTGGTCATGAACAAACCTGCAGTTCCTCTGCTGACCACTAGGGGCCTGGAAAGGTCCAGGAAGGTGGTTGGGCTGGGATTTTCCTTTATTGTGTGGAATGAGGTGGAAGCACTTGATGTTTCGCGGTATTGTTTGAGTGTATTTATAAAGGAGCTGTCAATCAAGCAGCTGGAAGGAAGAGGGAGTCCCCGCTGATGGCGGGGGAGGGGCCAGCATCCTGTCGTTAACCCGGCTGTTTCCGGCCCTCCTCCGGCTGACCTCACGCAGACCCCACCCGTGTTCCTGGAGAGCAGGCGGTTTGGACCCCGGCCAACGTGTTCAGGGTGGCGATCTCACAAACGAGCTCACGACAGATTTACAAGGAATGTCAACGGCGAACGCAGCCGGAGACGACTGATTTACAGGCGGAGTGAAGAAACATTTGTTCAGTCGGCTGAACCGGGGTGCTGCAGCTCTGCACTTCTCTCTTTCAGTTGTAGACTGAAGACACATCCAGCCACGGAGGACAAAGGTTGTGACCCGTCTCAGTGCTGCTGCTCTGTTGTTATTCTGCCATCATAACATTTAACTGGGAGGAAACGCTGGAAGTGTAATATTTGTACCGGCTTCAGGCATTGTGGTGTTTAACAGCACACCCAAACAGGAAGGGCTCTGGTGTGTGAAGCAGGTTAGGAATCCTGACTTTCTCAGAATCCAGCTGGAGACCCAGTCCGTACGCCTGACTGGGGGACTGGGAACGTTCTCAGACTGGGGGATTGGGAACGTTCTCAGACTGGGGGATTGGGAACGTTCTCAGACTGGAGGATTGGGAACGTTCTCAGACTGGAGGATTGGGAACGTTCTCAGACTGGAGGATTGGGAACGTTCTCAGACTGGAGGATTGGGAACGTTCTCAGACTGGAGGATTGGGAACGTTCTCAGACTGGGGGATTGGGAACGTTCTCAGACTGGGGGATTGGGAACGTTCTCAGACTGGGGGATTGGGAACATTCTCAGACTGGGGGATTGGGAACGTTCTCAGACTGGGGGATTGGGAACGTTCTCAGACTGGGGGACTGGGAACGTTCTCAGACTGGAGGTTTGGGAACGTTCTCAGACTGGGGGACTGGGAACGTTCTCAGACTGGAGGATTGGGAACGTTCTCAGGCTGAGGGATCAGGAACGTCCTCAGACTGGGGGATCAGGAACGTTCTCAGACCGGGGGATCAGGAACGTCCTCAGACTGGGGGATTGGGAACGTTCTCAGACCGGGGGATCAGGAACGTTCTCAGACTGGGGGATTGGGAACGTTCTCAGACTGGGGGATCGGGAACGTTCTCAGACTGGGGGATCAGGAACGTTCTCAGACTGGGGGACTGGGAACGTTCTCAGACTGGGGGATCAGGAACGTTCTCAGACTGGGGGATCAGGAACATTCTCAGACTGGGGGACTGGGAACGTTCTCAGACTGGGGGATCGGGAACGTTCTCAGACTGGGGGATCGGGAACGTTCTCAGACTGGGGGATTGGGAACGTTCTCAGACTGGGGGACTGGGAACGTTCTCAGACTGGGGGATCAGGAACATTCTCAGACTGGAGGATTGGGAACGTTCTCAGACTGAAGGATCAGGAACGTCCTCAGACTGGGGGATTGGGAACGTTCTCAGACCGGGGGATCAGGAACGTTCTCAGACTGGGGGATTGGGAACGTTCTCAGACTGGGGGATCAGGAACGTTCTCAGACTGGGGGATTGGGAACGTTCTCAGACCGGGGGATGGGGAACGTTCTCAGACTGGGGGATCAGGAACGTTCTCAGACTGGGGGATTGGGAACGTTCTCAGACCGGGGGATTGGGAACGTTCTCAGACTGGGGGATCAGGAACGTTCTCAGACTGGAGGTTTGGGAACGTTCTCAGACTGAGGGATCAGGAACGTCCTCAGACTGGGGTATCAGGAACGTCCTCAGACTGGGGGATCAGGAACGTTCTCAGACTGGGGGACTGGGAATGTTCTCAGACTGGGGGACTGGGAACGTTCTCAGACTGGGGGACTGGGAACGTTCTCAGACTGGGGGATCGGGAACGTTCTCAGACTGGGGGATCGGGAACGTTCTCAGACTGGGGCATCGGGAACGTTCTCAGACTGGGGGACCGGGAACGTTCTCAGACTGGGGGACCGGGAACGTTCTCAGACTGGGGGACCGGGAACGTTCTCAGACTGGGGGACCGGGAACGTTCTCAGACTGGGGGATCGGGAACGTTCTCAGACTGGGGGACTGGGAACGTTCTCAGACTGGGGGATCGGGAACGTTCTCAGACTGGGGGACTGGGAACGTTCTCAGACTGGGGGATCAGGAACGTTCTCAGACTGGGGGATTGGGAACGTTCTCAGACTGGGGGATCAGGAACGTTCTCAGACTGGGGGATCGGGAACGTTCTCAGACTGGGGGATCGGGAACGTTCTCAGACTGGGGGATCGGGAACGTTCTCAGACTGGGGGATCGGGAACGTTCTCAGACTCGGGGATCAGGAACGTTCTCAGACTGGGGGATCAGGAACGTTCTCAGACTGGGGGATCGGGAACGTTCTCAGACTGGGGGACTGGGAACGTTCTCAGACTGGGGGATCAGGAACGTTCTCAGACTGGGGGATCAGGAACGTTCTCAGACTGGGGGATCGGGAACGTTCTCAGACTGGGGGATCAGGAACGTTCTCAGACTGGGGGATCGGGAACGTTCTCAGACTGGGGGATTGGGAACGTTCTTAGACTGGGGGATTGGGAACGTTCTCAGACTGGGGAATTGGGAACGTTCTCAGACTGGAGGATTGGGAACGTTCTCAGACTGGGGGATCAGGAACGTTCTCAGACTGGGGAATTGGGAACGTTCTCAGACTGGGGGACTGGGAACGTTCTCAGACTGGGGGATTGGGAACGTTCTCAGACTGGGGAATTGGGAACGTTCTCAGACTGGGGGATTGGGAACGTTCTCAGACTGGGGGATTGGGAATGTTCTCAGACTGGGGGATCGGGAACGTTCTCAGACTGGGGGATTGGGAACGTTCTCAGACTGGGGGATTGGGAACGTTCTCAGACCGGGGGATTGGGAACGTTCTCAGACTGGGCGATTGGGAACGTTCTCAGACTGGGGGATTGGGAACGTTCTTAGACTGGGGGATTGGGAACGTTCTCAGACTGGGGGATTGGGAACGTTCTTAGACTGGGGGATTGGGAACGTTCTCAGACTGGGGGATTGGGAACGTTCTCAGACTGGGCGATCGGGAACATTCTCAGACTGGGGGATCGGGAACATTCTCAGACTGGAGACGCTGGGACGAAGCTTCAAGAGTGTGTCCTGAAGGGATGGATGAGCGCTGGAGTGGGGCAGGATGCGGTGCAGACCCAGACCACCCAAACTCCACCCAAACCCAGCTTTCAGGTCGATGTGGAGTTAGTAACCCCAGGCCGACGTGCTTAAACCCCGTAGAAGTTCCTGACAGTTGTCCTCCCAGGGTCGTTGCTAACCTGCACCGACAGGTCCAATAAAACCAAAAACTACTCGCTGACTGATCCAAAAGGTTGTGAGTTAATTAGAAGTTGACGCTAAGCTTTTTTGTACATTACCTGTACCTTTATCTACACCCCCGTAATAAGATGAATCGAATGCTCACACATCATCAGATAAAATGACTTCCATGTGGAAGGACCTGGGCTCGAAACGCTCAGTGTTTGTCCCGAGCGAAGTCATTGGACCGTTGTGGAACCTGGAGGCGTGGCCTCAGAGACCGTCTTGAAGGAAACCTGGATGGTGACCCCTGGTTGTCGCCGGGCTCTGTCACCAACTCTTAATGAAGAATGACGAACACGCTATAATGCTCACATTAAAAACAACTGAATCCCAAAATCAGCAACATGTTTTTGAGGATTAATAATAAACCTGTTTTATGGAAACCTTTTCAAACACAAGCATATACAGTATGACTTAAAGGGGACCTATTATGGCATCTAATCCCTATTTTAAACAGGCCTTGAATGTCTTAAAAACAAGCTTTTGTTTGTTTTTGCTAAATAAATTAGAAATTTAGCCTCTGAGCCATGTCTTTATCTTCCCATTTTCTAACATCATTCTCTATGCGGGATTCTGAGTGGGCGGGGCTATGATAATGAGGCTCTGTGCTGATTGGCTGCCTGAATGACGCGATACACCGCTACGAAAAATGGCGGAAGCTCCAGCCGGCGGAGTTACACCGTGTCCGATGCGAGCGAGCGTCAGTGACAAAATCAATTCCATTGCTTTATTTTCTATTGGACTGTTCTGGCCGCAGCAACGCAACGCCGTTTTGAGCTGAACATTTGTCTATTTCCTTCCTGTCACTCGCTTTGAAAGCCGGTTGAAAGCGCTGTAGGAAACGGTCATGATGAGGAACGGCTGATCCAGTTAGTTGAAATGAGAAGTTATCTCTATGATACCTCCTCATTTCACTACAAAAACCTCAATAAAGTGGCAGCTGCTGGAGGGAGATGGACAGAGAGCGTCTGTTGTCACGCATTGAGATGCGATAGTCAGACGCTCGCATGCAGCTACACGGTTTTATAGTTGTGGGCGTGGTTTGAATTTTGGTTACGTAACGACGGGAGCAGAATCTGAACAGCTCGTAGAAGCCACATGACACTGGATGGACAATGCATAATTTGGTTGCTTTCCTCCTTCTCTGAGTTGGCAGGCTGAGGGGAGACCACTTTATATATGTTAAAGCAAGAAAATTTTTTTTCATAATAGGTCCCCTTTAATATCTTCAGCAAAAACCCTGAATGAAACTTTAACTTTTTATTATTACAAACTTTAACGGCTGAGATGAGTTTGGACCCGGAAGCTTCCCTGAGGCCGGACAGACGCCAGCGTTGTGGGATTCAGGGTTATTGTCCAACAGCTTCTGAACGTTCCTGGTCCCCTGAGGACGAATCCCGGCTTCCCTCCAGCATTATCGCCCAGCCAACATTTCCTCTGTTTCACGGCTGATGTTCTGAGGAAGTTGACGAGCGCAGACTAGCAGCTTCAGAATCGGCCCAGAAGAACAGAAAGCAGCACGTCGGTCTTCAGTTGAAGAGGCTGGAAGGTTCAGAGGTCACCGGAGACTTTCTAGGGAAGTGGCCTTCAGTGAGGACTGTGTGGTGGTTGTTTTCCCTGGAGTGCCTTTGGATCGTGTTTTTGTTTCTGTACGTGGCGTCATATCAGCAGTAAATGATGCTGCGCAGCTTCAGTTAGTCCACGATTCTTCAGAACCAGAAGGTCTGTAAGACGCTGGAACACGGACACTTAAGCTGGTTGAGTTCCTGTGAACCTACATGTCACCTCACCTGTCAGGAAGAGCACTTTTCAAGCATCTTTTTTGTCTCACTGCAGGGGTGGGTGGGTAACCCGGGTCCAGTCCTGCAGGTTTTAGATCGGGGTGGGCGACGCTGGTCCGGGCCTGCAGGTTTTGGACGTCTCCCTGCTTCAATACACCAGATTGTCTGTTAATAACACAGACCTGTGGACAGACTCTGGACACCCTGATCTACAACATACAGGACAGCGACACCTGAGGACCGGGGCTGCTGAGTTGACCCCCCTCTTTCACTGCATGATTTTAAACTCTTTTTGTAGCAGCAATAATTACATTTGCAGAAAAAGACACACTTGCATTTTATTTATTTTAATTAATTTGTTTATTTTGTGAATTGGAGGTAATTCCGGTTTCAACTGGCTGCTTCTGAACTTCTGAACCATCAATCAGGATAAACATGTCATATTTGTAATTTATTAAAGGTTTTTGTGTCATGTAAAACGAACACACTAACGCTGTAAAGTCAGGACCTGCAGGTCCAGAAGGTCCAGCAGACGGAGGAGTTTCTGCTCATGTCTTGACTCAGTCACCTGAAGCTGCTGATGCTGCGGGATGTCATCACATCAGCTGTTACTAGGCAACCAACCCCACACCCCAAACATCCACGTCGATCTTTGTAGACATCTGTTTTTATTTTATATTATTCATGTATTTCCAGCTAGTAATTAATACTGCATCAAAAGCGTTTCTCTTTGTGGATAAATTAAATATTCTCTGCGGACAGAGTTCCCTGTAGAACACGCGACGCGTGGATTAAACCGGGATGCGCACACAGACCTGGTTTAACGTGGCTCGTAAACCCGTTTCTACAGCGACCACAAAGCTGCAGCGACTCCAGGTTGGAACAATTCTCTGTTGACAGTGAAACTCTGGATTTTCATATTAAAGCACATCAATCATCTCCGAGTCGCAGCTCTGGCGAGCAGCCAGTCGTCTGCAGCCCGTCTGCGGCGGCGTTCCTCCGGCGGCCCGTCGGGCGCTCAGGCGGACATGGGCTCGTACGTGTGGAAGTGGATCCCCTTGGAGCAGGTGATCTTCATGACGGCTCCGTTCAGGCTGGTGTCCGTGATCAGCCTCATCATCCCCTCGGCGATCAGCGACGGCCTGAACACCGACACACATGACGTTTAGTTCACGTTTAAATACAGGAAACATGAACTTCACGAGTCTGGGAAGTTCCCCTCCTTCAATACAGCCTTTTTTTAAAATAACATCATAAAAATCAACTGTCTTAGACAAATATTCAACATTTAACAAAAATGTAGCCAAAAATATGACCCAGTATTTCCACAGAAACATTCAGACCCACTGTGAAGCACTGTGGTGGAGGTGTGATGGTTTGGACCGAGGACATCTGTCTGACAGCTAAAGCCTGACTGAAACCTCCAGTCATGGACTTTAACATGAGGCCCAGTGAGGCCTGTAAGACCAGATGTGCATCAGCAAGTGCTCTTCTTAGACCATTACAGTATTTTCCACACCATAAGGCGCGTATTATAAGGCGCACTTTCAATAAATGGCCCATTTTAAAACTCTCCTCATAAATAAGGCGCACTGCATTATAAGGCGCACGAAATATATGGTAAGATACTGTAGAGTCTGGGGTTGAGTTACGTATCTACCTGATGGAGCTGCGCTACAGGAAATGCTACAAAATGCTACAAAATGCTACAAAATGCTACAGCAAATGCAAAAAAAAAAAAAAAACAAGAAGAAAAGTACTGTAAGTCAAACTTTATTAACAAAATAAAAACCATCTTTCTGAACTCCCAAAACAAACGTGGAGGGGAACTTTTCCACTTCATTGCCCTTCCCCAAATCCCTCGAAATCTTCTTCCGTGTCGGAGTAGAACAGCTGGGCGAGTGCAGCATCTAATGGTCCCGGCTCCGTCTCGTCACAGTCGCCATGAAGCGAGTCAGCGTCGCTGCTTTTGTCTTGAACGTCTGTGACGATTCCCAACGGTTTTAGCGCCATTACTTTGGCGACACCAACTACAGTACCCACAATCCCCCTGACTACTGTAACAGAAATTACCGTAATGAAAAAGCGCTGCATTACAAGACGCACTGCCGGTTTTCGAGAAAATTAAAGGCCTTTAGGTGCGCCTTATAGTGTGGTACTTATGTCTTTCCCTCGCAGCATTGTGTTCTGAGGTCTGAGCCAACCTGACTGGACACCTGCAGACCGTCCAGAGTATTTTATTCCAACCAAATTCATCAAAAACCTAGAGCTGATGGGCCAACATAAGAGTGTTTGATGTGGCTAAAGCAGCTGGACTGAGGCACGGTGGTGGAAGTGTCATGGGTCCGGGCGGTTTGAAAGTGAAACTGCATTTTCCCCTTTTTATCATTAGACGTGATGTTCTTTGCTAAGCTAACTGACAGGTCAGCGCTCCGCTAGAAGAGGACAAAAAGACGAGCAGAGGTTTATTTTGCTGAAGCCAAAGCGTCACTCGTCTGTGAGGCTGACGCAGTTCGTACTCTTTGGATTCATGAAAGTAACGGGCGACTAAAGTTCCACCCCGTGACCCAACTCACTGTAAAACTCCAAACTTCCTCATCCTGACTTTGAAGTCGTCCTTGAACTTGACGAACTTGCCCATGTTGTCCTCGTCCTCCACCGTGTGCAGCAGCGGCGTGTCCACGAACGCCGGACACAGGACGTTGATTCGGACGGCGTAGTCGCCCTGAGCGGACGCGTCCTGCGACGACAGAAAAGCGAGCTGCTGAGCGGGCCTGCGGCCGAGCTAGCGCATGTTTTGCTGCATGTGTGTGCGTCTCACCGCCATCGCTCTGGAGAAGCCGATGACGCCGTGTTTGGTGGCGGTGTAGACCGGCTGGTGCGGAGAGTGCAGGAAGGCTGAAACGAGAAGAGCGAGAGGAGACAAGCATGCAGGTGAGGCTCGTTCTGATCCCAGACAGATGTCAGGTCCAGGGAGGCTGCACCCCCCGCTGGCCGGAGGCTGTAACTGCATGAAAAAGGTACGTAACGCAACTGCTCCTCACATTACAGAAATCACCTTTTTACATCATTTGAAATCATGTTTGAATCAGTTTTCTGAGTTGACCGATGCATAAATGCAGGAATGTGACGTAGATGAACGACGATCTCTGATGTTAGTGATGACGGAAGAAGAACCCGGTAAAACCTCTGTGATGTCACGGTAACGTTTCTGAAGAGACATTTTGAAGCATCTTTTGCGTCGTGTCTCGTATTTTTCTCCTGGTGTTTCGTTTTTTTATATCGTGGTGTCTTGTCTTTTTTCGTCATTGTAGCTCGGCTTTTCCCTTGTTTTATCTCGTCTTTTTTCATTGTGGTGTCTTGTATTTTTCGACGTGGTGTCATGTTGTAAACAGGCAGAACGAACAAACCTAGAAACCATCTGGAACACGCCCCCCTTATAACGGTATAGACCACCGCCCCCCCTTATAACGGTATGAACCACCTTATTTTAGTCACAGTTAGATATTTTAGCTCGGATAAAATTTACTTGTGGTAACCTACGATGGTAATTAATATTGATGTTCTTTCATTCTGACCAAACCTGTCCAAACATCGTCATTTTACGTTGCTACAACAACGACATCTGTCCTACTAGGGTCATCTCCGGCTGGTTGGCTGGCGGTCCCAGCAGAGTGCCGGCGGGTTTCCCAGACACCCTGTGGGTGGGATCATGTGTCCAGTTCCTCTTACACAGCAACAACGGCTTGTTATGACTGGTCCGGTACGTTCTGTACCGGGGGAAGGGTTGTGATTGAGAGGGCCTGGTTTTAGCTGGGCAGGGAAACTTCCTGTGTTTCAGGTCTCCTGTGTTTCAGGTCTCCTGGAGTCTAAGATGCTCTGAAACTGCTCATGAAGAATCCTCCACCGGGTTTCCTCCCACACACTGCTGCGTTGGGAACCTCTGAGACTCAGCTGATCCAGACTTTCACATCTCCGCGTGAGAGCTTCATTCTCCCACGGAAACGCAACGCACTGAATCTGATAAACCTCCTCCAACTCTGGGAACTCTGTCCAAGTCTTCCCGTCCTCCATCTGCTTGCGAGCATCATCAGCTGCTTATGGTTACCCTCCCTCAGTGTGGCGGCCGGCGCTGGACCAGGCCGGCAGCATCCTGGAGTTTTAAGAACGTCTTCCAGTTGAATGTTGCTGCTAAAATCTTCAGACAAAGAAAACAAAAACATTTCAAATCTGATAAAAAGTGGAATTCAGTCTGGGCCGAGCAAGAAAAACAAGGAATCTCAGGCGACATCGCGAGACAAGCGTCTGGATAACCCTCATGAAGATCTGATGATGGACGCTGCGCCCACATTCTTCCTCCCGGGACGACGCGCTTGCAGCGCTCTCCACCGCGTTTGGACAAGTCCGTGTTTGCTGGAGGAGTGGTTGGCATGACAACGTGCACCCAGACACTGATGCTATCTGGCAACGCGGTTTAGAGGCCGAAGTATCCGTCAGCAAGAGTGTCCTCCAGGAGGAACCAGAGGAGGAGTCAGAAACTCTGGTGTGGTGTCCAACCTGGGCATCTCGTAACCTTTATTTATTCATTTATTTTTACATAAGGTCAAACATTCTTAGTTTTCAGAGGCAGATTTGTGAATCTACATTTATATTTTATAAAATGCATAACAATTGAGGACCTCAGAATATAGCCTTGGCCGACTACAGCTGCAGACTACTACTCTGCCCAAACAAAGATTAACAGTAAGAACACCAATGTTTTGTCTAGTAGAATTAATCATCCTCTATGCTTCAAAATCATTATGCTTCTTTGTTTCATTGTCATTCTGAATCGAGACGCCTGCTGTCAGGGTTTCACCCTTCCGGTTTTATTTTGAAGCCCTGTCCGGGTGTTTAAGTTCTGATTTGACCTTCCTGTTTCTCATCTGCCCTGATCGTCTGCACCTGTTTTCTCATTATCCCCGGTGTATATCTAGTCTTGTCTTTCCCCTGCTCCCGGCTGGTCCGTCTGGAATGGTTTTAGTGAGGACCCAGATGCAGGAGAGCAGGAGGCAGGAGTTCCAAAAAACTGATTTATTCTCTTAAACTTAACCAAAAACGCTGCTGAGCAGGATACAATGACATTAATAAAAAAAAATGTGAAAACTTGACGAGGAGAACATAGAGGGAGCAAACAGTTTTTTGATTCATGTTCATGTTCTGTTTTGTATCCTGCTCAGCAGCGTTTTTGGTTAAGTTTAAGCTAAATCAGTTTTTTGGAACTCCTGCCTCCTGCTCTCCTGCATCTGGGTCCTCACTAAAACCATTCCAGACAGAACGGACCAGCCGTGAGCAGGAGAAAGACAAGACAAGATACACACAGAGGGGTTAACGAGACACAGGTGCAGACGATCAGGGCAGATAAGAAACAGGAAGGTCAAATCAGAACTTAAACACCAGGACAGGGCTTCAAAATAAAACCGGAAGGGTGAAACCCTGACAGCCTGCTGTGTGTTCTGACCCCTTTGCATGCAACTGTTTAATTAAATCTACAAAAATCTGGATAAATTCCTGAGTCTTATTCTTGGAAATGTAGACACTCAGTTTAGTTGGAAAGAAAGTGTTAAACAGGTTTGGCAGGTTTAAGTGGTGCAGCTGGTATTGCAGCTATCTCACAGCTAGAAGGTCCTGGTTCACTCACCCTGGGTGGGGTTGGTGAAAGGGCCTTTCTGTGTGGAGTTTGCATGTTCTCCCCGTGTTCCCTTGGGTAGCTAATGTGAGCTACCCTCACACAAACATGCAACAGTCCTGGGCTACACATGCCCCCTCTGGCCAGCCGGGGACAGATGGGGTGGGGAGGATCTGGCTGGAATAACGTGATCCTTCCACGCGCTACGTCCGGCCAGAGACACCCCACCCTGTCTGGTGAAAAGAAGCGGCCTCAAGTTAAGGAGACCTGAGCTCAGTATGGCCCTCCTGGGCTTGGTAGAGGGAGCAATCCCCAGAACTGACTTAGGTAAGAGCACTGGGTGATAAAAATGGGGAAAAAATTGGGATAAAAATAATAAAAAAACCTGGAGTTTTGGTAGCAAGACGGAGGCTTGCTCAGGGCCCTAACAGCATTAAAACGGGCCTCTGTGTGAGTGGATCACAGGCAGCCGACGGTTGGGCAGGATGGGTATGCTCAGACGAGTCGCAGAGAGAAAGTTCTGGTCGGCAGCAGCTCAGAAACATAAATGTTGACATCCAGGACGCTGAGTGGACGTCAGGCCTCTGAACTGCTGTCAAAACTAACAAATACCCGTTGCAGCGGAGAAGAGCAGCTGGATCTCTGACCTGACCAACCTGACCCCCCCTTGCTGGACCCCCGAGGCCTCCGAGCTGAGAAAAAAAAAGGGAAAGATGATACTGGTGGGAAAAGTTTCCAGAGCGAAGCTGATGTGAATCCTGCAACATTCCTGCTCACAGCGGTAATGTGAGCTGTTAGCAGAACTTGCTGCAATATAAAGGGGCTTTGTGTCGGCGCTGGAAAAGCAAACAGGACGAAACTATTAGCTCACTTATCTCCTCATCTGCTGTTTGCTTGTGTTTGTGTGGCTGCTGGAATCAAGAACAACCCCTGCAAGTTTTTCCGGCGCAGCACAACAGTTCAGCGCTCCGTCCACATATTTCCTTGAAACCGCAATGTAACGTAGATTGTAAACTGTGTGAAGGTGACTTCACTTTTAAACCGCCCGAGTCTGAGTTTGTTTTTTTTCTTTGGTGTTTCGCCAAGAGGAGGCAGGTTCCAGGTAAAATCTCAACTATCGGTGACAAAAGGAAACCACCTTTGCGCTCGTTGTGAGGAACTTGCATCTGCAGACATACAATCCTTCCTTTGTTCTGATCAAAGCCTGTATTAAAGAACTGGTTGGATCGCCTGTGACGTCACCCTGAGGGTTTTTTATTGGCCTCTGGACGGCGCCAACCTGGGAGAAGATGACCACGGTTGTTCCACAGTCTTGGGAATCGGGCAGAAGGAAGCAGCTCAGCGGCAGACTACAGCCACCTGCTTTAATTAAGCTGGACTCTTGGTGCCGTCTTCTTAAACGCTCTATAGTCCCACCGGTTCTGCCCATTTGCCCATTTCTGGATCAAACAGGTTGGGTCGGGCTCAACAAGTCTTCCGCAGACCTAAAACCATCTTTTAAAGGTGTCCCCAGAAACTTCTGGGTGACAGAGGGTTTGTGGTTTCAGCAGGTATCTGGACCATGTTCTGCTTGGTTTCTGTCTCACATGTTTCATCCATAGCTCACATCCTGCGGGAGGAAGAGACGTCTGAGAAGCTCTGAGTTGCTCAGCATCTGTGTCAGTTGGTGAGAGATTGCTGATGCTCTCTCTGAGGAGAGGATGTGTGGAGGGATGTTCCCAGCGGAGTTGCCTGGGGAGCTCTCCTTTCTCCTTGTTGCGGGTAAACGACATTACATGAACGTTAAGGACTCATTAAGTTGAAACTGGCAGCGTGGTTCCAGCCCAGCGGGTTTCCAGGGAAATTAAGCAAAGGTTCCTCCCCACCGTTCAGGCCGGCCCTCTCCAGGCTGCTGTCATTGTTCTCCCTCATTATTACATATATTACATAATCTAGCTTCAAATAGCCGAAGAGATCCCCAAAGAGCGCGGCCAGCGTGTTTATGTTCACAGATACGTTTAGGAAAGAGTTGGTTGGAAGGGTCTGTGTAGATGTTCAAACCCAAACCCAGTTCCTCAGGCTCTAACTTTGAGAAAAAAACAAAGGAAAAGCATCCAACCTGCCTAAACCAGTCTTAACCAGTCTAAACAACCCTGAACTGTCTCAGCTGTCCAAACAACCCCAAAACCCCTAAACCTACATAAACAAGCCTAAACCAGTGTTAATCAGTCTAAACAAGCCTTAACCTGTCTAAACAATCCCAAACCTACCTAAACCAGCCTCAACCATTCTAAACAAGCCTGCTTAAACCAGGCTAAACTAGTTTAAACAAGCATTAACCTGTCTCAACCTCCAAACCTCCAAACAACCCCAAACAATCCCAAACCTGCTGAAAACCGGCCTGAACCAGCCTCAACCCACCTACGTGACCTGCACCCCAACAGCTTCCAGAGGCACTTTCTTCTGCACCTGTCAGTACAACTCCACTGTCCAAAGGACAGAGGGGACTAAAGTGGAGTTATTTGGTCTTCATGTCCACAACCACGTTTGGAGAAAACCAAACGCAGCATTTCCGCAGAAACACCTCATACCCACTGGTCTGCACAGTGGTGGAGGGGGGGTAGTCTGGGACCTGGACACCCTGGAGTCCAGACCAGATTATTCTAGAGACAAATGTGAGGACATTGGGTCATGTGACCTGTAGACATGCAGGACTCATCAGCTCAGTAGGTTTCATCAGCAGAGCAGGTGTATATGCCCCACAAGGTCCGATACGCTTCATTACTACACACAGTGGCTTAAAGAGAACGGCCAAAAAAGTCAATGAGCTGAAGCAACATTGGAAACAGGAATGGACCAGAATTCCTCCACAACCATTAGACACTTCACGTTCCTGTGGATTTAAGAGAGTGTCTGAGGATGCATTTTAGGTCTGAACGTGGTCAGCGTGAGCTGAGTCGTCACATGTTACACCACCAGCTGGACATCATCATGAAGATCATCTGTTATGCAGATCTTCTTGTTTTTCAATAGGACTGGTTAAATCCTGGAGAAACTGGTTGCCCCAGCTGCTGCCAGGGCCAACGCCAGTAAACCAGAGGCCGTCCAGCGGTTAGCCCGGGTAGAAGTCATCAGCTCTGAGGAAAGGTAGCTGCTGCTGGCCTAAGCTTTGTCCTTGGACCCTTCAAGATCAACTCACAGCCCGTTGCAACAGTTAGTAAAATCAACAACACGACAAAACATATTACCAGGGGTCCCCAAGTACCACTGTCCTGCATGTTATAGATGTGTGTTTGTGTGTGTTACCTGCCATGGAGGACACGTTGATTATGGTCCCTCCTTCCTTGCCGTTCTCTTTACTCATGTGCTCCAACGCCAAATAGGTTCCTTTAATCAGCGAGGTCTGAAGATGAAAATGGGGTTTCAGTCATCATAACGAAACAGCTTTAAATGAGGTGGTGACAATGAGAAACACATTTGATGCTTCTGATAGATTAATGTTTGTGCAGGGGTGGTTTACACATAAAATATGTTGCTAATGCAGTTGCTATGACGATCTCTGAGGCGTGAAACCCCATCAGTATCGGTGTCTACAGATGAGCAGAGTTAACCGTCAACCAGAGTTAACCAGAGTCAAACAGGTTTAACCGGATTCAACTGTCGTTAATCAGAGTTTACCGGAGTCACCGGAGTTAACCATAGTTAACTGGAGTCAATCTGTGTTACCCAGATTAAGCCGGAGTCAACCAGAGTCAACCAGAGTAAACTGGAGTCAACCAGAGTTAACCAGATTTAACTAGAGTTAACTGGAGTCAACCAGACTTAACCAGGGAGAACCACAAAGTTAACGGATCCAGAAGAAGACATACTGAAGCCAAAAGTTCAAACAAAAACAGAAGTAACATCAGACGGCATGACGAAAAACACTCAAACATTCCTGATCAGATAAGTATCTGTGATAAACGGTTAGGCATCCGGATGTTGACGAGCTGAGTTGTGAGTTGTGCATGAGTCCTCGCACCATAGTGTGACAATCGAAGAGGGCAAACCAAAACTGATATCCAACATTTACCAGCATTTTACAAACACGTCTGCCTCCGAAGCCGACACTGATATGATGAGTTCAGATAAGAGCACTGAGAGCTTGTGGCTGATATGATCTACTGAAGAAGAAAAATAATCAAGACTTCAGACAAACAAACACGCAGTGATGGTAACATTCCAAGTGAAGCAACAGTTTAAAAAAAAAAAAGCAGCACAGATGTCGCCTTCTAACAACGTTCTGACTCCGTCTCAAAGACTCCAAAACATTCTAATGTCACTTAAACCCTGAAATGACTCCCGTATGAACTCAGGAACCAGTGAGGTATTGTGATGAGACTCGTACGTTGGTTGGATTTATAACTATAGACAATTCTTTGTCAGTCAGGCATAACATGAACATCGGTGTTCCTCAAGGATTACTTTCAGGACCACCACTTTCTATTCTTTATCCTACCGATCTACATTGATACATTGATTTAATGCTAAATGATCCAATATCGTCAATACAAAATAAATACCAATGGGAGCCAGAACAGGATGCCGGCTCTTCAGCTCTATATGTTTATTGAACCACTTGCAGCAGCAAAGGGTCAAAACAAATCAAATCAAATCAGGATATCTACTCGCAACACAAAATGAGTTAATATGCAGATGATTTATTGTTATATTTACAGAATCCCTATAATTCAGAACAGGAAACCTTCAGTATCATTAAAGATTTTTCAGAAATCAAATTTGAAATGACAATCACAACTCCTGGACAGAAGTAGAAACCAGCGCAAAAATAGTTCACGCTCAGACTTGCCATTCTCACATATTTCAATCAAGAAAACGAATTACGTCGAAAATATCGCAATTAACTTGACTCTGACATGCCGGTGGAAGGTAAATAAAAGGACAAAATCCCCATTAACACCATGTAAATATACCCTCATTTGGCACAATCCTGCACAGACACCTGTTTGCAATGCACCCTGGGTAGCACTGAGGATTACTTCCATCCACATGGACCGGCTCACCTGTTCACTCAATATGATTTACACTCAAACAATGAAAGAAAAACCACACGAATTAAACTGCTAAGTTTTGTGTTTGTGTCTCGTGGAGATGTGAACACACATCAGTGATGGTTGTGAGGAACAGAGATGTCCATCACGTGAGATGAGATTAAGAAAACAGTTGATGATCAGATTAACCAAGAACAAGTCACATCAGATTAGTTATAAAATTACAAGGTCAGACAATTAGATGTATTTCCTATAAATGACTGTGTGAAGTTGTGTAATTACACAACTGTGAAAACTGTGGTCCAATTAGACACATTAAAGAGTTTGGAGGGAGCGATTCTTCAGGGACCACGTAGATCTGCTGGTCCAGGACTAAGACTGGACCATCAGCTGGTTCAGGTACCAAGAGGATCTTCTGGATCTCTGTCCTGAACTGGACCAGCTGCTCCGGTTCAGACCAACATGATGCTTCAGCTGGAGCTGCTGACAGGTCGGACATCTCTCAGTCGCCATGACGACCGTATGGGACGACTACTCGAGATAAAAGCCAGATCCTTAAAATATCCCACAACTGTGTCTGAACAGACAAACATTAAAGAACTGGTTCTCTAAAGTTGTCTTTTTAAAACATAACATAACATGTCACTGAAGTTTTGGTCGGTACGAACTGATGTGTCTCAGCAATGTATGAAAAGAGTTTTTATTGAATGTTAAGGCAACTTTCAGAGTCTTATATCAGGTCAGCTGCAGGTGCTGCAGGACTCCAGAAAGTGTTTTTCAAGTGACGGAGGCCGGGACCTAGACTGGTCTCTCCTCCCGGGGATGGGGGCAGGTCTCTCCTCCTGCCCCTCAGGACGTGCCTCCTGCCCTCAGCAGGTTATAGCACATAAGATACACATGTATCAAGGTTCCCTCCAACTTGTTCTACTGAAGTTTCCCTGGAATGAGGAGCGTCATCGTTGGTCCTTCCTCCTTCAGGTAAGGTGTCGATTCTCGAAATGCAAAAAAGTGTAATGCTGCACACACATACTCCCATAAACCCGTACAAGCACATTAAACCCAAAGCCCTGCACTGCGCACAACACATAAAGCAAGTAACAACAACACCCATAATGCAATGCTCTCAAAACAACCCCAGCACCCTACACTATTTGATTTTACAACTTAAATCAGGGGAAAACCAGCAGAAAGGTTATTTCTCTCATCATGTTTCAAGACTGCTACCATCACTGTGGTGGCCTGAAAGCCTACGATAGCCTGACACTTGGTTCATACCAGTTTGCCTTCGAACTTCCCCACAGAGGACGTCATTTCCTCTGTACTACACCTGAGCCTACAACAGGTATAGAGGGGAGGGAGAGGCATCTGAATGACACCTTGACCTGCTCCAACAACACAGCATCACTGGGAAACGTGAGATAGAGGAACTGGAAAAAATAATCTGGACTTCTCCCACCATCCATCCATCCATCCATCCATCCATCCATCCATCCATCTATCCACCCATCCATCCATCCATCCATCCATCCATCCATCCATCCATCCATCCATCCATCCATCCATCCATCCATCCATCCATCCATCCATCCACCCACCCACCCATCCATCCATCCATCCATCCATCCATCCATCCATCCATCCATCCATCCATCCATCCATCCACCCATCCATCCATCGACCTATCCATCCATCCATCCATCCATCCATCCATCCATCCATCCATCCATCCATCCATCCATCCATCCATCCATCCATCCATCCATCCATCCATCCATCCATCCATCCATTCATCCATCCATCCATCCATCCATCAGAACCACCCCCAGGACGACCCCCTGCAGGCCAGAGTCACTCCCAGCATGGAGGCTCCCCATGAGGAAACACTGGAGATAAAAGCTACAAGAAAGCAGGATAAAATACACTAATAGAGTTTAAAAAGTATAACATAACATAAAATCCTAAAAGTATGTCTAGAAAGCAAGACATTAAAAACTAAAAGAATAAGACAGTAGAATGTATAAAATAGAGCATAAATAATGACTAAAATATTTAGATAAAACATGAAATTAAACAAAAATAAAATATGATAAAAAAGGATAAACTAAATATAAAACAGAGCAGTAAGATCCAATAAAAATAAGGGGCATAAAAAATTTAAAAGAGTTAAATGAGTCAGTTAAAAGCCTGATTAAAGAGATGGGTGTTGAGCCTCTTTTTAAAAACATCAACAGTCTCTGCGGCCCTGAGGTTCTCCGGGAGGCTGTTCCACAATCGGGGACCATAAAAACTGAATGCCGCCTCCCCGTGTGTCCTAGTTCTAACTTTTGGTATAGTTAAAAGGCCAGCACCGGAGGACCTCAGGGTCCGTGAGGGTCGATAGGGTAAAAGTAGTGCAGACAAATAAGAAGGCCCAAGACCATTAAGACACTTAAAAACCAGTAAAAGAACCTTAAAATCGATCCTGAAGCGCACGGGGAGCCAATGCAGCGATTTTAAAACAGGTGTACTGTGCTCCCGCCCTCTGGTCCTTGCCATCCATCCATCCATCCATCCATCCATCCATCCATCCATCCATCCATCCATCCATCCATCCATCCATCCATCCATCCATCCATCCATCCATCCATCCATCCATCCATCCATCCATCATCCATCCATCCATCCATCCATCCATCCATCCATCCATCTATCCACCCATCCATCCATCCATCCATCCATCCATCCATCCATCCATCCATCCATCCATCCATCCATCCATCCATCCATCCATCCATCCACCCATCCATCCATCCATCCATCCATCCATCCATCCATCCATCCATCCATCCATCCATCCATCCATCCATCCATCCATCCATCCATCCATCAAATCATATCCAAATCCATTTGTGATATTGGTAAACATTGTTATCCTGTTAATCAATGTAATACCATATTGCAATAAAACATGTGAATTACACCCCTACTTCATACATCTAAAAGGCTCAAATTGAGCGGTGGTGTTCCTCAAGGTTTTATTTTAGGGCCACCACATTTTTATCTTTACATGCTTCATACATCTGGGTAGACGGATAATTTATGCCGATGTCATAATTCTTGGTCAGTGTTGTGGTTTAGCGCGACCTTACTGACACTGGTTTGAGATTAAAGCTGCTTTAACCTTCCTTTGACATTCGTAAACATCCTGGAGACTGAACGTGAACAAAACCAGCAGACTTCTGGAACAATGTCCTCTGGACAGATGAGACCAAAGTGGAGATCTTTGGTCTTAATGTCCAGAAGCATGTTTGGAGGAAACCAAACAGCATTTCAGCAGACCCACTGTCAAACACAGTGGTGGAGGGATGATGGTCTGGGTCATTGAGTGGACCATTAACTCCTCTGTAGACGAGAGTCCAGATGGGGACCTGATTGAAATGATGTCGTAGGGCCTTAAAGGGAACCATGGCTATTAAGACATGTAGGTCTTAAAAGATAAATGTTGGTATCAATTATAACAATGTGATATAAAAAACCTTTTTGATGTCTTCGTTTTTATAAAATTTGAAAATATAATTTAACTCGTAGGTCGCCATTGTTGTTTACACCGCAATGCATTCTGGGTAGTGACGTCAGACGGTGGCACCTGCTAGCCCCCGTCCACTGTTTTGACACCCAGAAACAGATAAAAACACAGCTAAACAGGTGACGGCGCACCAGAAACACAGATCAAAACACAGATAAACATTAAGGTGACGGCGCACCTAAAAAAAGTAAAAAAAAAAAAAAAGTGCCGCACCATACAGCATGAACTACAAAAACACCATAAAACTCAGATAGACTAACCGACCACACGTTTCAACTAGCAGATAACCGATGCTACAATAAAAACCCCAGCCAGATCTGGCGTCATTAAATTAAATAAAGATGTTCTTGCCTATTTGACGCGAAGTCTGCGCCTCCCGTTTCGTCAAAGTCCCGGGCCAGTCCCCTCAGCCTCTGGTCTGTCATCAAACGGTGGACCCAGCACCGAGGCCGGTTTTAGGGGGGGCAGGGGTGGGCTATGCCCACCCAAACGTGCATCTTGCCCACCGCGTCTCCATCCCGGCGAGAGCGGAGAGCGGATGGTGGAGCGCTGCAGGCTCTAGAGCCACGGCTACGCCGTAGCCTAATGCACTGGTAAGATGCGCACGACATTGATCATTTTTGCAGATCTCCCGTGCATCACAGAACTTTGATCCAGTTTGCCTGAACCGAGACGTCTTATGGGCTCCCTCGTCAGCCTCCACGGCCGGGAGAGAGCTGCTCATCTATGTTTTAGATACCTGTCCCAGTTAAACTAACGCGGCTTATCTTCCCAGAGCCACCGGTCTACGTCATCGCCCCCAGAATGCATTGCGCAGGTAAAACATGGCGCCTCCCGCAGGTCAAATTAGGGGATAAACATTGTAGATTTTTAAAGCAATTAGATGATTTTATGTGTTTCTAACAACATATTTTAGTATAAGAGAACAATTGTGGCTAATTAGGGCCTACAAGTCTTAATAACCGGGGTTCCTTTTAAAGCTATTTTATAAAGCAATACCACTTCTGACCTCAGGGATGCGCCATATCGCAAACAAATGAACTCAGTATTGTCAATAGCTCCTTCATGCACAGTCATGTCCAGGTCTTCGTCACCAGCTGAGGTCTTGACTAAGAGTGCTGCTCATCGCTGGAGTGAAGTGCAGCTCTGTGCTTACAAATGTGGTCGGCACACGTACAACAAAATCAGAAAGTTGTTTACTTCTCACTCGGTTAAGGAATGGGGGGATGGCCCATAGAAGCGCAACCGGTTTCTCCTTTTTCACGCTTCTTTGCCACGGGGAAAAATCTACGTAAAAATTAGGAGATCTAATTCCACAACTTTCCAGAAACTGGCTCTCATATACAGACACCGTGACGGGCAGAAGGGGCAAATGTTCTGCAGAGAGATGCCAGGATGTAAGGACCGAGAGTCAGCCCAGCAGATCTTCACATGTGTTCAGATGTGACGTCTCTGAATGGCTTTAAGAGAGCTGCGTGCACGTGAACCTCAATGATATGAAGCAACACTGGAAAGAACAGACAACATCCAGTACTTGCTGTTCTTTTTTTGTGAAATAAATAATGACACACGGTGAAAAGATGTTCTCATTCGTCTATGACTGTATTTGACTTAAAAAAGGATTAAAAGAGGGTAAACTAGCATTTGCCCAGGGATGGATCTGTATTTTTCTCTGCCACTGTTTGTGATTTGGATGTTTTTCGTGGCTCTGCTCTGAAAGGTTCTGTGTGATGAAGTTGATCAACTGATGATGGCATGTGGCCTGGAACATCTGCGCTGTGTTTATGGAAATCCAAACACTCGGGCGAGATTTTTGTAACACTGGTCGCACCGTTATAGAGTTGTTTGTTTTTGAGAGGACATGATGAAGTCGTCTGTCAGCATGGTCATGATCCACGATGATAATTGTTTCCACCGAATATGAGTGAAATAAACCTGCACATTAAACACCGAGATGCTGACTCATGAAGGAAACATCCTGTGTTTGTGTGTGTGTTGTGTGTGTGTGTGTGTGTTGTCGGGTTAGGGATATTTGCATGGACCGGATCAAAACTCTGACTCTGGTTCTCGTTCATCCTCACCAGGTTGACTTGGATGGTCTTCTCCCAGTTCTTCTCGTTGTTAATGCCAGCGTTGTTGATGACGATGTCCAGACGTCCAAACTGGTCCACGGTGGCCTGGAAGGCGTCTGCTCCAGAAACAGAGAGAGGGGTGAGGGATGGGGAGATTCATCAATCTGCATGAAGCAACCGCCTGCAGCTCAGAGTGTAAACATGGCCTGGATTAGATTAGAAACTGCTCCTATGTTTGGTTTTTACCATCAATCTGAAGTCAATTAACAACTCAGAAGTTTATGAAACTGACATGAACATGAAACTTCATCTACTGAACGTGGGACAAGACCTCCCGGGTCTGTGTTGTCTCTCTTTGTCCATCAACAACTTCTTTCTTAAATTGAGTGACTCCTCACTGATGGTAGTTTGTTATTTGTTATTATCATAAATCCAGACTTCCTATTTGTGAGGAACAGTGAGTTTCCAGGTGGGGATAGAGGTGTGGAGACGCGATCAGAGTCAGAGTCTGTGAAGTCACAGAAACCTGTTGATCTGAGTAGATTGCAGCGTGATTGATTTCAGACCGAGACAGCTCCAAACCAGGTGACAAGGTTAATACCTGTCTGCAAGGTAAGGGCACACCCACAGCTCAAGCGTCCCCCCAAAGAAACAAATCATTTGCGTCTTGGAGACCAGTTTAGGAGAAACTTGGCCATTTTGTGGACTGTTGTGTCACCTAACCAGGTTAAAGGTCAGCTGGGAAGGTAACCTAGGCCAACTACAGTTAGCCAAGTTACCTACCTTAATGACTTCCAACCGGTGCCACTCAGGTCACACCTGATGAAGACTCTGGAGCACGCTGAGGACCCTCTACAGTAGTTTGAAGTTTGAATTTATTCACAATACCATAATAATAGTTATACTAATACAATCGAATTAAGTAGGTAGAGTGAATGGGTCCCCCAAGGAAGCTAGGAAAGCTTATAGGTGGGGGCCCATAGTTCGTATAAGGGTGAGGGTACAGTCAATGGTATAAGCAGTTACCATCTGTAAAAAGATGGTGATGGATAAATGCATACAAAGTACACCAATACACTTAACATACATACTTAACATTACATACACATACAATCACACACATACGTCCCAGCAGTCCATGAAGAAGCATTTTATATTATATATAGGTTAGTAAAGGATTATTTTTTAGTTGTCTTTTAAAGTTGGAGATAGAAGGCAACACCATCACCAATCCCATTCCAAATCTGCGGCCCCCTGCAAACAACACTCATACTGGCGCGCACATGTCGGCGACATATCCCTAATATGAGTGGTTTGATTCTTGTTTGGTATGTGTGCTGAGGACTGGAGATTGGCACAAGACTACTAAGTCTAGGGTTGAGCCTGTTGACAATTTGAAACATAAGACAAGCATTATGATAATTGTTTAACTCAGCCAGTCTTAGCAACTCAAAGCAGTGAAATAGAGGGTGGGTGGGGGAATTTATCTCTGACCAAGACAGGGCCCGTATGACTTTCTTTTGCAAAGATACTAGTTTTTTAAGATGGCTTGTGAAGGTGTTGCACCATATCACATTGCAGTAGTTGAGATGAGGTTCAAAGAGAGTTTTGTACAACGTAAGAAGGACAGACAGAGGAAGGAAGTGTCTGATCTTGTAGAACAAGCCAACATACTTGGACAGTTTGTTTACAAGATGGTCAATATGACATTTAAAATTGAGAGACTCATCAATATGGAGAGTTGGTGAGGAGGATCCTCTACCTCCTACACCTGGCCCATTCACATCTGGACCAGGGGAGCGGCACTGTCAAGATTCTTTCCCTGGACTTTTCAAGTGCCTTCAACACAATCCAGCCCCTTTCACTCCAGGAAAAACTGACCAGAATGCGAGTGGACCCCTGCCTGGTTGCTTGGATTTCCAGCTACCTCACTGACAGACCACAGTACGTCAGGCTGGAGGACATCACGTCAGACACCGTGGTCAGCAGCACTGGAGCTCCACAGGGGACTGTACTGACCCCCATCCTCTTCACTATGCACACCGTACACTTCTGCTACACTTCTGGATCGTGTCACATCTGGAGGTTTGCGGATTACACGGCCATCATGCGGTGTATCAGAGACGACGAAGAGGAGGAGTACGGGAGCCTGGTGAGGAACTTTGTTGTCTGGTGTTACATGAACAACCTGCAGTTTAACACCTCAAAGACTAAGGACTAATCTATCTATCTATCTATCTATCTATCTATCTATCTATCTATCTATCTATCTATCTATCTATCTATCTATCTATCTATCTATCTATCTATCTATCTATCTATCTATCTATCTATCTATCTATCTATCTATCTATCTATCTATCTATCTATCTATCTATCTATCTATCTATCTGTTCTCCTCAGGTGCCTCCGGTGCTGTTTCAGAAATGCTCGGCTGGATTCATGAGGTCACAAGTTCACTTGGAGACTTTGAGATGCATGGGAATGATAATCTGTTTGTTTAAGAACAAACATCTCCCCGTGTTTTCTTTTTTCCAGAATCTCACATAAATCAAGGTGAACTTTGTGTCAAATCCTTTTGACGTCTAGACTGAACGTGTCCTCGTCCGCGGTTCATGTCTTTTCTGAAACCTTCTCAACTGGTTTACCGCTGCAGGTTAATGTTCACGTAGGCATTTTCTCAGTGGGAAAAGGGTGGGGTGCACTCTCCAGGTGAGGGACGAGGTGCTGCCTCGGGTGAGGGGTCTAAGTATCTCAGGGTCTTGTTCAGGAGTGATGGAGGCCAGGGCCTCTCTGTTTAGGGTACCGCCCCGTGACCCGACCTTGGATAAGCGGACGTTAATGGATGGATGGACATAAAAAAGTGAATTCTAACACTAAACTGGTGGAAAATGAAGGCAGCTAAAAGAATAAGTTCACTAAATGTATAAACCTGTTTGAAGAGCAGGTGTTGTTATGAAAGAAGTTTTCTCTGTAAAATGTATTAGCTGCACTGTCTTGTTGCTGCTGCGCTACATCCCACTTTCACTTTGACTTGATAAACTCTTTAAATCCTATGTGATTTCTTGTTTGTGTTGTTCTCTCAGATGTAAGTCGCTTTGGATAAAAGTGTCTGCTAAATGATAGTAGTAGTAGTGGTAGTAGTAGTAGTAGTAGTAGTAGTAGTAGTAGTAGTAAATGCTTAGTAAAGTTGTTTGTGTTACTAGTGGCAACATTCGTGCCACCTCTGAAAAAAGCCTGTTTTCACTGGTGGGGACATCCCAGTGGTCTTTAAGTGTTTTACATGAACCGATCATGTAAAACATTTAGGCTGCGTCCCAATACTCCCCCTCGCCCTCGTTTTCTTCACTTTTGCGTGTTCTCGTGAAGGTAGTGGTGTCCCAATTCCTCTTTTCACCTAGGGGGAGGGGGCATAACGAGGGCTAGCGGCTGAGAATAGCCCCTACGGATCGAGGGATTTCAGATGCTGACTTGGCGAGCGAGGGGGTATGAAAATTTCCCAGAATGCTTTTCGTCGTCATTTGCGGACATTTCTTATTTTTTTGTGAATAAAATCAATATTTTGAGTTAGTTTCTGCATAAAAATGCGTTTTGATTACATTTCTCGTTACAAACCAATATTTTACTTTCATAATATTCACTCAGTGAATGTACATAATCCCTTTTTTGTCCGTTGTTCGCTAAGATCGCGCCGGAGTAAAGGCTGTTAGGTTACGCCGTAGGCTACGTAAGCTACGCCGTAGGCTCTGCGTCGATTTGACTCGCCGACCGAAGGCAAACAGGCAGACTGGTCTCAGAGAAATAGAGAGAAATAATCCTGTGACCCGCCAGATTTGTTTTGGATGTTTCTGATATAATAGTTTTCAGAAACCACAAAGTAATCCAGCTGTTATCTGGGTAATTTACACACTTTCAGATAAAGTTGCCGAAGATCACACCAGAATAAAGGGATTTATGGTCCGTGTTACACCAACGCAGAGACTACGGCGTAGGTTACGTAACCTACGCCGTAGTCTCTGCGTTGATTTAACACAGACCCAAGCTCCGGAGCCGGCAGACAGAAATCTCGAAACTGAGCCCCGGTTGCGGATCTTAAAGGTTACCTTTATACCTGAAAAAATATTAAAACTTAATAAAGTGCCATATTAACAGCGCTACAGCTGAAATTAAAACAGCTTTTGGCTCTCAGCTTCCTGATCAGGGTAGGGATGAAAACGAGGGGTAGGGGGAGAATTGGGACAGGCATCTGGGCCAAGTGTCCTAGATCTCAAGTGCCCTAAAATCCCCCCCTTCTTTTTTAGGGGTAAGGGAAGAAAAGAAGGGCGAGTGAAGTTGAATTGGGATTGGGCCTTAAAGACTACTGGGATGTCCCTGACGTCCCCCTTAGAGTCGTGTTTGAGTTCTTCAGATGAACACGTAAGCGGGTTCAGTGGGTCTCAGTGCAGAGGAGGACAAACTGCCTGCAGACATACAGGCAGGACATAAACGGTGAGATGCAGCCTGAAGGTTGTTTTTCTGCTTCATGCGAGATGACAGACGGACGGATGTAGGTGGTGAAACCAGAGAGTGAAGTCACCGGCAGCACTTTGGAAAACCAGCAATTATCAACCAAATGTCTGGAACAGATTCATCTGCTACACATACACACATGCAAAAACACACATACGCACACACACGCGTGTGCATGCATTATCACCATTAAGTTGTCAACACGTCTTCATCAGCGTGCGCTGATTTCACTGGTTGTAATCAGCTCTACAGTCATGTTCAAAACTCGTTCTCTAATCTCGAGACTTTTATGTGTAAAAAGACGTTGAAATAATAACATTCCTTTGCCAGTATTTTTGTTACACAACTGAAACTAAAAACAGACGAATCTTGAGCAAGACTGAATATTCTTAGTTTTCATTCTTGTCACATAAATATTGGTAAAGTGTTGTTCATCCAAGGTTGTAAAACTGAATAAAAACAACAGTACGCGACCGCTGTGATGTCAACCAGGAGCAGGACTAGTATAAGCTCAAAACTGGACTAGTAGAAGCTGAAACCAGGACTAGTGGAACTGAAACCAGGACTAGTAGAACTGAAACCAGGACTAGTAGAGCTGAAACCAGGACTAGTAGAGCTGAAACCAGGACTAGTGGAGCTGAAACCAGGACTAGTGGAGCTGAAACCAGGACTAGTAGAGCTGAAACCAGGACTAGTAGAGCTGAAACCAGGACTAGTGGAGCTGAAACCAGGACTAGTAGAGCTGAAACCAGGACTAGTAGACCTGAAACCAGGACTAGTGGAGCTGAAACCAGGACTAGTAGAGCTGAAACCAGGACTAGTAGAACTGAAACCAGGACTAGTGGAGCTGAAATCAGGACTAGTAGAGCTGAAACCAGGACTAGTAGAGCTGAAACCAGGACTAGTAGAGCTGAAACCAGGACTAGTAGAGCTGAAATCAGGACTAGTAGAGCTGAAACCAGGACTAGTAGAGCTGAAACCAGGACTAGTAGAGCTGAAACCAGGACTAGTAGAACTGAAACCAGGACTAGTGGAACTGAAACCAGGACTAGTAGAGCTGAAACCAGGACTAGTAGACCTGAAACCAGGACTAGTAGAGCTGAAACCAGGACTAGTAGAACTGAAACCAGGACTAGTAGATCTGAAACCAGGACTAGTAGAACTGAAACCAGGACTAGTAGAACTGAAACCAGGACTAGTAGATCTGGAACCAGGACTAGTAGATCTGGAACCAGGACTAGTAGAACTGAAACCAGGACTAGTAGAACTGAAACCAGGACTAGTAGAGCTGAAACCAGGACTAGTAGAACTGAAACCAGGACTAGTAGATCTGGAACCAGGACTAGTAGAACTGAAACCAGGACTAGTAGATCTGGAACCAGGACTAGTAGAACTGAAACCAGGACTAGTAGATCTGGAACCAGGACTAGTAGAACTGAAACCAGGACTAGTAGAACTGAAACCAGGACTAGTGGAGCTGAAACCAGGACTAGTGGAACTGAAACCAGGACTAGTGGAGCTGAAACCAGGACTAGTGGAACTTAATGCAGGACTAGTAAAGCTGAAACCAGAACTAATAGAACTGAATCCATGACAAGTAGAGCTGAAACCACAACCTGGTTCTGGTCTGGTCTTGAAGGATCCTAGGACCGTCGCCTGAACTACGCAGAACCATTAACTTTTCTCGAAGCTTTTAGAGTGTGAAATAAAAAAGATGTTGTAGTTGAGGCATGTGTCACATGTGTCACATGTGTCACGTGCACATGTTTTATTTGTTTCATTATGTTCATTTTTGAATGTACATTTTATTGGTTATAGTTTTCATCCTGCACGTTTTACTGGGCTCTCTGAGACGCTAATTTACTTCCTGTTCAGATTAAACAAACATTGTTGGAACACCTGCAGGGACACACGCACACCCACGCGCGCACGTGTTACTTCCTTATCACAGCTGTGTAATGTCAACAACAGTTGTATCAGACGGTTAGTTGCGACACCAAACAGCATTCCTGCAGCTGCCGCCTGCAGCGCTGCTCCGTGTCACCCGGGCTCACGCAGACCTGACTCCTGATGTGCAGTTCTGCTGTCAGCGCGCTTCCTGCTGCAGACTCATGCCTGCAGGGATGTTGCTGTGTGGTTTTTGTTACTGTTATTATTTTTAATATTACAATTATGTGGCTTTTTAACTTACCTTGCTTTTGGCAGATTCATTTCTGGTCTGCTCTATATTCACTATATTCAACCGGAGTCAAATTCCTTGTCTGGCAATGTTCAAACTTGGCCAATAAAGCTGATTCTGATTCTGATTACTCTGTTTGATACATTGTCTTTACACACCTCCATCTTAACTTGAGCATACAGTATGTGTGTAAGTATGTGTATGAGGGTGGAGGTTGAAGTATAGATGTGTGTTTAGTTGCCTGTTTTTTACTTTTGTGTATTAATTTACTTAGTTATTTGTGTATGTTATCAGTTGTTTCTGTTCTTCACCCCATCTCAGCCTGCAGGCCTCGCCGACGTTACCTGTGAGGGCGTCTCCGTCGGTGACGTCACACTGGATGAAGACGCAGTGGCCGTCTCCGAACTCGGCGTCCAGCTGCGCCTTGCACGCGTCCCCGCAGGTCTTGTTCAGGTCCACCACGGCCACCTGCACCACAGCACACAGCGTTACCAACACATCTGGCCCACATCTGCAGCTTGTTGTGCGCCACCTTTGGCCCTGACTGACAACGTTGATGCGGAGGGTGTGTTGCTGTTAAACTCAGCCACACCTCCACCGGACATGAGCCACATCCGGTCCAGAACCCCAAATTAGACCCAACTCCTGATGTTTGAGCCACATCTGTCCGTTAACTGAGTCCTCAGGAGGAAGAAGAAGGTGGTTGGGCCTCAGCGGTTCTACTACTACTACTACTACTACTGTCATTTAGCAGACGCTTTTATCCAAAGTGACTTACATCTGAGAGAACAACACAAGCACAAAATCCCATAGGAGGGTCCAGCTGGATCAGTGCTGGTCAGACTGCTGAGAGTCCAGTTGGACACAGGTGCTGCCATGCTAGTGCTAGAACATATAACTAAACTTTACTAAATTTAAAGTATCTTTCAGTTGCACTTCATTCCCAATAAGGAAATCTGTTTATTTTTCTTTCAAAATAAAAATAAAATATTTGAAACAATTTATTCCATTGTCTTTTGTAGTTTTACCAAAGAAATCGAAATCGAAATCGAAAATCGAGTTTACAGGAAAAAAAATCGGGATTTTATTTTTGTCCAAAATCGCCCAGCCCTAATATATATATATATATATATATATATATATATATATATATATATATATATATATATATATATATATATATATATATATATATATATATATATATATATATCTAAGAAAGCTACGGCTAAGAAGACACCATCTTGTCTTGTTCTGTTCTCGTCAGGCCCGTGGTTTCACACCTCTGACTGAGAACAGCTCCATCACACACACACACAGGTGTGAGAAACGCTGTCATGCATTTATTTCCTCTTTTTAAATGTTAAAAAGGTTGTAAATGAATCTTTAATCCTTAATTTAATTTAATCCTTAGTCGTTTGCTCGTTTCTGGTCCATAAAACACAATAGAAACCACCTGGTCGTGATGGATTGCAGTATCAGGATAGTACAAATACCAGATGGAAAACATTTCATATTTTTTCTTTTCAACCATCACCATTGTTTATTTGACAGAAATGAAAACAAGAAGAGAAGAAACATCATGTGGGCAGAACTAAGTCCCCCCACTTCAGGTTGTATTCAGGTGCTGCCAATCATCAGCAGGTGTGCAGACCTGTATGATGGTGGCTTGTTGCTCTGTAGGGTTCAGATGTGTTAACACAAAGCCAAAAGGGTAAGACATCAGCACCTAGCTGAAACGTATTCTCTGAACTCCTGTCCAGGCAGTTAGGGGGTACCTAGGATTGCCCAAACGTTTACGTTTTTGGTAAATAAATAATGGCACGGTGAAAGTCTGTCTGGGGTTGTACTTGTCTCATAGTGAGTTTTGCTAAAATCAGGTGTGTTACAACCAAAAACGTAATAACGGCCAATAACGTAATAACTGCCAATAATGTAATAATTTTGGCCATTTCAAATGTAATAAAGCCAATAGTGTAATAATGTGCCAATAATGTAATAAAACTTTTGAGCCAATAACGTAATAACTTTTTGCTGATAATGTAATAAGGCATTACATTATTGGCTGGTTATTACGTTATTGGCCTGGTATTAAAAAAAACCTTTCATAATGTAATGCCTTATTACATTATCGGCAAAAGGTTATTACGTTATTGACTCAAAAGTTTTATTACATTATTGGCACATTATTACACTATTGGCTTTATTACATTTGAAATGGCCAAAATTATTACATTATTGGCCGTTATTACATTTTTGGTTGTAACAAGGTGAATTATAATCTCAGGGTTGAAGAGGGGGTGTTAACTTTTGGACATGACAGTACATGTGTGCTCCAGGGGATTTAATTTTTCTGCCAACAAAAAAACAAACAAAGCCAGTTTAAATGGTAGTTTTGTTGCGGCGCAGCTACACCTTCCAGACTCATGCGCGTACTAGATCTCAGCTTCAGCGGATGAAAGGGTTAAAAACAGAGTTATGAAATACTTAAGTGTCATTTCAGCCTCAGATTGGCGGCAGCAGAGACAGTAAAGCGTTTGCTCAGGGCAGAACCCGTCCTCCCACGGCTCAGATCTGACTCTGGACTGGACCCTGAGCAGGTTGATGTGCAGCTTCTCAGAGCAGAAGCAAGAGAAACGCGAGAAAAACAACAGAACACACAGAAGCAGGAAAGTTGAGGAGCTTTAACTTCCTGGCAGAAGTGAGTAGCAGCACTGACCTTGGCCGAGCTCTGCAGGAGGGACTGGACCACGGCTCTCCCGATGCCCTGAGCCCCCCCCGTCACCAGAGCCACCCTCCCCGTCAGAGACATGATTCCAGCTCCACGTCTGCCGTCTTTCTGCTCTGCGTTTTACGCTTTCAGATGTTTTCTGCCCCTCGGTGCTGCCCTCCCCCTGCTGCTCCCGCCTCCCTCCCATCAGTCTATACAACACATCTGTCACTCAGAGCGGGTTAAGTAAACTCTGCAGAGTACTAATTACAGTCCTGACCCACCCTGCAGTAGCTGCCCCCGCTCCCCCCCCGCCCCCGCCCCGCGGCCCCGCCTCCTCCCTGACGTGCTCACCTGAGCAGCTGCTTCTCTGAGGTGCGTTCGCTTTCAGAACATGACTGCACCGATACTCAGCCGGAGCGTCAGGTCTCTGCACGCCGCCGTCGCACTCAGCTCCCACCAGGACAAAAACAACCCACACATGCGGAAGATTCACGCTGGCAATCCTGGAAAGATCGTTTAGGAACGACCTCCCTGCTTATATTTGTCAGATTTAATTTGTGTTCAGCAGGAACGCTTCCCCCACTTCCTTCCTCCGCCGGCTCTGACATCCTCCAGCAGGAACCCCGACTCAGCATCCAGCTCGGGCCAGACTACACTCGGGCTCGGTGAGGCCCAACCGACCCCGTCAGAACCGACCGGGACAGGACCGACCCTGTCAGAGCTGAGCAAACATAAAACATAACCAACCAGACAACCACAGAACCGACTCAACAAAACCAACTGAAACAGAAACAACATGAGGAAAACTGACCCCAACAAAACCGACCCGGTCAGAACTGAATTAACCCGAGACAGAACATACCTCTGACAGAACCGACCCTGTCAGAGCTGACCGAAACAGAACCAGACAACAACAGAACCGACTCAACAAAACCGACCGAAACAGAAACAACATGACAAAACTGATACTGACAGAACCGACAGAAACAGAACCGATTCTGACCGAACTGAACCTGTCAGAACCTACCCCAACAAAACCGACCCTGAAAGAACCGACACAACAAGACCGACCAAACAGAACCGATCTCTGTCAGAGCCGACCTGACAAAACCACCCGAGACAGAACCCACCCCTGACAGAACCGACAGAAACAGAACTGACCCTGACAGAACTGACCCCGTCATAATCGATACAACAGAACTGACCCCTAAAAGAACTGGACCCTGAAAGAACTGTCAGAACTGATAGACACAGAAATGAAAGGACGTGAAAGGACTGACCCAGTCAGAACCAACCCAACAAGACCGATTGAGACAGAACAATCCTCATCAGAACCAACAAGACAGGACCGACTGAGACAGATCTGATCCCTACCAGAACCGACCCCGTCAGAACTGATACAATAAAACCAACTGAGACAGATCTGACCCCCTCTGCTAGGTCGGTTCTGTCAGGTGGTTTCTGTCTCGTGGGTTTTTCAGGCTGGTCCCAGTTGGTCTCGTTCTGGTACTGTCCGTCTATCTGTCCATCCATCCGTCCATTAAAGGAGCATGAGGCAGGATTGAGGCAGGATTTATGAAAAAAATGCATAAATGTTTTAAGTTTTCTAGTAATAACGTCAGATGAAGCGTTCCAAACCCAAAAGAATGTTTCCTCTAGTGTATCTCTCCTTTGCCTTGAGCAGGCTGTGTGCTGCAAAATGTGCTGCAATTCCGGGCCGGAATTTCCCGCTCTGTCCTGCAGATGTGACGTCACATGACGCTGCATGCACGTTCTCCCCGTTCTCCCGTGCCGGCTTCACTGTTGGCTGCAGTACCCCCAACGGCCGTCGTGGTGAAAGGTGGCGCTAGAGAGTCTCATTTCTTAAAAGGAGCCTCAAGCTCCTTTAAGGACTGGTCTGTCCAGTATCTTCTTGCTCAGTTTTGTCTTTGTAATACGTCCAGAATGTAGTTTTCCATCATCTCAGTACTTCCCTGGACCAGAGGTGAAGGCAGCAGATGTTCCTCTCTCAGAAATCCAAATGAGCTCTGGTTACTGACTCCACCTCAGACCATCACACAACTGGACTGGCTGCTGAGAACAGGAATACTCATTCATTTGACCACACTGAAGAATTCTACTGTGTGATGGTCCATCCCACACGCCTCCGAGTCCGGAGAGCCGGTCTCTGAACAAAAGACCTGTTTTTCGTTCGTAAAGGTTTAAATATTATTTTTGAAGTTAGTTCCAGTTTGCCCCAGAATGCCACTAAATAAAAAACTATCTCTGACTTCATTCTCTTGGAGGGAAAAAAATTTATATTTCAGTATTTCAGAAGAAGGATTGTTAGAAATTGCTATTTTTCATCTGTAGATAGCAGTTACAGAGCTGTAGTTCTGACGAATTGAAGCAAGGTTAATCGCCAAAAGTCAACAGCTAACAGCTAATGGTTAAAAGCTAATGGCTAACAGTGTCCCGAAGTGGGGTGGATAGGACCCAGATGCAGGAGACCAGGAGGCAGGAGTTCCAAAAAACTTGTTTTATTAACTTAAACAAAACCCAGAGTGCTGCTGAGCAGGATTGCAAAAAATCAGAATTGCACAAAACCAGACCGGATGAAACAGTACGGACGAGTAGGGAGCAAGGGAAAGACAAGACCAGATACACACAGAAGGGTTGATGAGACACAGGTGCAGACGATCAGGGCAGATGGGAACAAGGGAAGTCAAGACGTAAATGAAACACAAAGACACAGGTTTCAAAATAAAACAGGAACTAAATAACCAAACCCTGACAAACAGCTAGTGGGTGATGACTAAAAGCTAAAGCTTAAAAGCTATTTCAGGGTCTAGAACAAGTCAAACAGCTCATGGTTGAAGCTAATGGCTAGCAGCTAATGGATAAAAGCTAAGGAGTAACAGCTAGTCAGAAGACATTTCAGGGTCTAGAACGAGTCGAACCTCGGGGATGACTTTGTGGTTTGTGGAGACACTGTAACTGACACATTTGTTTTCACACAGCATGAAGATGTTTTTTTTAGCCTTTTTCCTGGTGTTATCCTTTCTCAGCTAATGAAAGGGCAGTGCCTACCATGGCTGCAGCCGCAGGCACCTGTCTATCCATGTCTTAAGTTGTTTTTTTTTGTTGTTCTGGACGGGCTGGACTGGAATGTATATCGTTGTGCCGAGACGTTGGCCAGTGACAAAAAAAGAACCTTTTTCCTTATTTCCAGCACCTTTCCTTCAAACTAGTTATTGACATTGTCATTAAGGTTTATTCAGGTGTTTAATAAGCAACTACCTTCAGTCCTACCTTTCTGGCAGAACTGAATATGTCTCACTGGGAATATGCAAGTCCAGACTGCTCCTTGTCTCCTGTGGTGTTCCGCAGGGGTCGGTCCTCGGCCCCATCCTCTTCATTATCTACATGCTCCCCCTCGGTCGTGTCATCAGCAGACATAAGATGTCCTTCCTGACGACACGCAGCTTTACATAAAAACTGCCCCAAGCCCCTCTGCAGCCATTTCATGTCTCTCTGCCGGTCTTGGGGAGATAAAGACATGGATAAGCAACAACTTTCTCCAGCTAAACAGTAGCAAAACCGAAGCCCTCCTTGTCGGCACTCCACACCAGGTTCATTCATCCTCCATAACTCACCTCAGCTTCGGTGGTCAGGTCATAGCCCTCTCCTCCAGTCACTAATCTGGGAGTTAGGTTTGATCCTCACCTGACATTTAATGGCCATATAAAACACCTGTGCAAAACCTCCTTTTATCATCTCCAAACTCCGCCCCACTTTAACCCTGTCAGATTCAGACAAGCTCGTCCACACATTCATCTCCTCTAGACTGGACTACTGTAACTCACTCTTCACTGGGATCCCCGGCAACAACATCCAGAAACTGCAATACATTCAAACCAGCGCTGCCAGGATCCTGATGAGAGTCCGGACATATCAGCACATACCACCCGTTCTCCTCTCACTCCACTGGCTCCCTGTCTCAACCCGGATTGAATACAAAGTCCTACTCCTCATCCATAAATGAACATGCACTTCCTACAAGAACTCTTTACTCCCCAAACCTCTACCCGCACCCTCAGATCTACAAACTGCTCACTCCTCCGGGTTCCCAACACCAAGCTCCGCACCATGGGGGACCGGGCCTTCTGCTCAGTAGCGGCCGCTTATGGACCGTCTCCCTGACCATCTAAGGGCGGCACAGACACTGGACTCTTTTAAGACTGGCCTAAAAACCTTTTTATTCAGGAAGGTGTTTTTGAGTTGAGTTTTCTGACTTATTATTGTTAGTTTTAACTATGTACTGGCTCTCAAATTTTTGGATGAAGAGTGCCTTATAAATAGAATTCATTGTTATTATTATTATTATTATTATTAACTGCTACAGCTCACCTTCACTGTAGTAGACTGATTATTCAAATATTGTTTCATTTTTAAAATATCCTGATTCCAGTTTTTCCTGGATTTTACATAGACAAATCAGACTGTTTAGCTCTCAATTTTTGTTCTTCACACAAAAGCGCTGCTACAATTCTTCAAGGATTTATATTTCACATTTTTTTTAAGTGTTAGTGATTATTACTCCCTTGGAAAGGGCGATGTCATCTCAGCACAGAGGAGAATCCGGCCACCTTTCTGGTGCACTTCTGCCCCCCAGTGGCGAAACATTTACCTGGTTTTTAAATGAATACCGGGTACTTGGAAGTTTAAAACGTCATAAACCAGTGTGAACAGTCCTCAGATGGATCTTCGTTCCAGAGGTAAAATATTCTCCTTTTCTTGCATCAGACTGGATACAAGGTCCTGTTCCTCTTAGAACCCAGAGGAGCCGCTGCTGCTGGAGATCCTGTTCAGAAATGGTGTTCACCTTCATCATGATGCTTTATTGAGGAAGAACCCAGAAAGGAAACACTGACACCGATGAGAAGTGGCTATCAAGTTTATTTAAACCCAACAGAATATAATTACAACAAATGTAATCCGCCAGGATGGTCGCGAGAGACCGAACACAGTAGGGATTCAGTCGTTTGTTGTGTTTCCAGCCGGTTGAAGTCAGACGGCGACGGTGACGAGCAACACATGTGATTCGTACACTTTAACAACTAATCTCACCACATTTTAACCACGGTGGCAGAATAAATACAGTTTTAAATAATTGGCTGATAAACTGTGAAACAAAGATGGTTTTTAGTTTTATTTTACAGTAAAAAAAAACACTGTTTGGAAAACGTGGTGAGGGGCCCTCTGGCTGCAGGAGGTTGTGGATTTTTTGGCTGAAAAGCTGCAGCTGACGAGATCCGACTTCATTCCAAACGGGCCTAAAAATGGGTCTAAAAACGGGTCTAGAGACAAACTTTCTCAAAAGAAACAGAAACGGAACTGAGGACTGAAGCACAGCTGGTGAAACTTGAAGACCTTCAAACCCCAACAGAGGCGAGTGTGACCATGAAATGCAGCTGCTCTGGTTTGTCAGAGTTCAAACTGATCAGGAAGCTCCTCCTTCCGGGGTTCTGGTTCTACCTTCATTTGCTCCCGAGTGACGGAAATTTTGCAGGGTTTGGAGAGGACGTGTGCGCTACGCTGGCACAGTGTGAAAAACAAAGCAGATGTTTGAGTCTGTAGTGAACCTACAAGCTTAAACAGCTGTAACGACGTTACCAACATCTGGATTAGCATTAGCATCCAGCCAAACCACTGTTAAAGAACTGTAATCCAGGCGCTGAACACCAGGGGGCGTTTTCTGTATTTCACAAAATGTGATGGAGGGCACGTGGAAACCAGTCGTTTAAGGTCCAGAAATCTGAGCAGTGCCAAAGTTCTGGTTCTGAAACCGTCACAGTGCAGGGAGACGACGCGTCTCTAAAAATCACAGTGTTTGTCAAACCAAAAGTCTTAAAGGTCTTGTGTTCTGTATTCATGTTGATTAGCACCGCGAGTCATTTTACTTTGATCGGGACTCTAAAAGCCCTCAAGTCTGGTGGATCCTGCAGCCTAAACCCTCTGTTCTCCGTTGACAGCGGTTAGCACTCTGTCAGGCCTTCCCCTGCTCCCCGCTCACTCTGCTGTCACTGGCTAGCTTCCTGAAAATTCAGAACCTTTGAAAGTCAGGAACGGCATATGTGCCCTTTAACTCTCAGACCTGCACTTATAAAGCCTGTTGGCGCGTGTGAACACCCTTGGTGTGGCCGACAGCTGATCGTCCCTCACAGATGTATCTACCGTCACGGTCGAAGGCTGCTTCCTGGGTCGACTGGGGGCCGGTTTCAAGCTTGCGGGCTGTTTGCTCTGGCAGCAGCTGGAGCAACTGGCTGCTCCCGCCAAAGCCAGCCTCCAGGTTCACTAGCACTGTCAGCACCGCCGCCAGCGCCCACATCTGTCAAAGCCCCAAGGACGCGGAGGATGCAGTCGCTTAGCTGGGCGTCAGCTTGCCCAGGGCGTCGGCGGTGCTTGACTGGACCGCTGCGCTTCCTCGTTTCAGATCTGGCAGTACTCGATCGAAATGGTGTTTTCGTAGCGACAATAAAAATGAGGATGGATGGACACAGTCCATCAGAACGATTGCAAGGTAACGCTCGTTAGCGTGCCAAGACAATGACTGGTATCAGCACCTGCCGGACCGTCCCCACTAATCAGCCTCCATGAAGCAAAGAGTCTCTGGTTCTTTTCTCCAGAGCAGCCAACTTGTTTTAGACAAATTTGATATGAATGTAAACTAATATCAACTAGCATCATAGGTTAGCATAAGATAAGTCAGCTAAGCTAAAAATGCTAACCGGGCCTGACACAATGTGGACGTGTTCCAGCCAGCTTCCTACATGTCGGCGTGCAGTCCGAGGAAAAAGAGGATTCAAAAGCACTCTTCAGAAAGCTGTTGGTGACATCACAGGAGGCGTGTCCAGCTCTTCTTCTACTGTTTATGCTCAGACCAACCCTACAGGAGGAAACCCCCTTCTGAGTCCTTCTGCTGATTCTAGTCTACATCTCCTGGAGGTCATGTTTGGAAAGCGAGCGATCATCTGACGACAGCGGCTGACGGGAATTACACCCTTGCAGCCAGGCTGTTTCCAGGAAATCAGTCCAGTTCCAGAGTCTGGCACCCAACAAGGCCGCGGCCAACACCAACACCGGTTCTGCAACACCAGACCTCGGAGCTGCTTCCTCTCATTCAGCGGACGCAGCAGCTAACTCGGATCAGGAGGGTTTCAAAACACCTCACATCAATAACGAGTCACCAACTGGCTGGAAAAATCACCACGTCTCACCCGTCTTTTAAAAAAGGGTTTTGTTTTCTTGACTTTCACCATTTTTGGTGCGTGATGGAGCGAGGGAAGTCAGATAACCAACGACACATGATATACTGCACTGTGTCTTTACTTATTGGACGAGAACTAAACTCATTCAGAAGCAGTGTGTGAAAACCGAAACACGCCCATGATCCCACAACTCTGGGTAGAGCAGAGGTTCCCTCCAGCGGTGGGAACTCCACTCCGTAAAGTAAAGTTCCCTCCAGTGGCGGGAACTCTGCTCGGTAGAGTAAAGTTCCCTCCAGCGGCAGGAACTCCGTTTGGTAGAGTAAAGTTCCCTCCAGCGGTGGGAACTCCCAGGAGTCTCCCGTGTGACTTCAGTGTGTCATGGTTCTGGAGGAGTTCTGGTCCGTTTTTCTTTCCATTGTTGGTTCAGTTCACTGAGGTTTTGGACCTCAGCTTCTACTCAGCTCTCTTTCCACAACAGCCTCTCAAGCAGGTTCAGGTCTGGGCTTGGACCAGGTCATACCGTTGCTCCAGAACAGGAGTCGGCAACCCGCGGCTCTGGAGCCGCATGCAGCTCTTTAGCGTCGCCCTAGTGGCTCCTGGAGCTTTTTCAAAAATGTTTGACCCTTTTTTTTTTCTTCTTTTTTTTTCTTTTTCTTTTTTCCTTTTTTTCTCTTTTTTTTCTTCCCTTTTCCTTTCCTTTTTAATCTCGACATTTCAACTTTTTTCTCGAAATTGTACTTCAACATTAATCTCGACATTTCAACTTTTTTCTCGAGATTTTGACTTTTTTCTCAACATTTTGACTTTTTTCTCGACATTTCGAATTTTTTCTCAACATTTCGACTTTTTTCTCGAAATTTTTACTATTTCCTCGACATTTCGACTTTTTTCTCGACATTTCACCTTTCACCATTTTCCTTCATTCTAAGGCTTATACAAGACTTTTCATTTTTTGCGGCTCCAGACATATTTGTTTTTTGTGTTTTGGTCCAATATGGCTCTTTCAACATTTTGGGTTGCGGACCCCTGCTCCAGAAGGAGGCCTGCTGCACCAGCGTCAGAGTGGACAGGAACTCCTTCCAATATTTGTTTTGGTGACTAAAACCAATCATGTTTGTTTGGCCCGTGACCCTGCAAAGGACAAAGCGGGTATGGATGGATGGATGGATGGATGTTTGTTTGGTGGGAGCTGACATGTCTGTGGACGGGGCTAAAGATTGGATTCAGGCTGGCGATCAAAGAGGAGAGAAACACAATGCTGGCAGCTCAAGTAGCTCAACACAAGCAGAGGAAACAGAGTTTAAGACCCACACTTGTGTTTGTTCACTGAGTTTATCTGGTGAGCCGTGAACTCACTGCAGCACAGTGGTAGTCTTTATTAAGAGACCCCTAGGTTCCGGGTTCAGACCTGCGGTTCCTCTACCGACCACCAGGGTCCGGACCCAACAGTTTTAGTCTCAGTAATTTCTTCTCCATGACGACTGTGCGGGGAGCTTTAACAGCTGACACAGATACATCAGTTTAGCTGCTAAGGATTTAACGCTGAGTCGGCTTGACTTCAGAGTTGTGAAAAAAGACACAATAAAACATAATCACTTTTATTTTAAAGATAATATGTCTCGTGTTGTTAACCGTACTAAGAGATCAGGATTGGTCTGGAGGGGTTCTGGGGAGCAGTTGATGGACCTTCTCCTTCAGTAAACCCCGTCCCCTTAGTTGTGTTTGGCTAGTCCAGGGGTCGGCAACCCGCGGCTCTGGAGCCGCATGTGGCTCTTTAGCGTCGTCCTAGTGGCTCCTGGAGCTTTTAAAAAAATGTTTGACCCTTTTTTTTTCTTCTTTTTTTTTCTTTTTCTTTTTTCCTTTTTTTCTCTTTTTTTTCTTCCCTTTTCCTTTCCTTTTTAATCTCGACATTTCAACTTTTTTCTCGAATTCTACTTCAACATTAATCTCGACATTTCAACTTTTTTCTCGGAATTTTGACTTTTTTCTCGACATTTCGACTTTTTTCTCGACATTTCGAATTTTTTCTCAACATTTCGACTTTTTTCTCGAAATTTTTACTATTTCCTCGACATTTCGACTTTTTTCTCGACATTTCACCTTTCACCATTTTCCTTCATTCTAAGGCTTATACAAGACTTTTCATTTTTTGCGGCTCCAGACATAATTGTTTTTTGTGTTTTGGTCCAATATGGCTCTTTCAACATTTTGGGTTACCGACCCCTGGGCTAGTCTATCAGTGCTGTGTCCCCAGAGGTCTCACAGCTCTCACGGAGGGACATTCAAATGGGACTCAAATCTGTCCTGGAGGGAAATATAAAAAAATCTAAAAATAGATCTGTCTGGTGGTGACGTTAAAGTGGATGTGAGGGTTTACAGAAGCCTCGTCTCACTGTCGTCATGGTGACAGCTGACCTGAGGGTGGAGGTGGTCTTTGTGGCGCGATCTAAAGTCCCAGATGTGTTCATGCAGCGTGTGCTTCTCTAAAAGGACGGACCGGATCTCAGTCACCATGGAAACGTGACTCAGAGTCGAGCGTGGAGTCATTGACTGTCCGACTGAAACCACAGTTGGTCTTTGATGAGTGAGATTTTGTCCTCTTGAGGTCTGGCGGGGACAGAAGCGCGTGAAACGTTTCCACGCAGCTTCTAGTGCTGACGGACGATGTCCACCTGAGCTTTTCCTCACCGCTCAGCGGCAGAGGTGGTGGACCGGGACCTGAGGTGGTGGACCACACCTGGTTCCTGGGGACGAGGAGCTCAGCGCCAGATGTGGTGGACCGGGAATTGGTTCCTGTGCACCAGAGGTGGTGGACTGGGACCTGGTTCCTCGGGACGAGGAGCTCAGAACCAGATGTGGTGGACCACATCTGGTTCCTCTGGACCAGAGGTGGAGGACTGGGACCTGGTTCCTCAGGACCCACGGTGGTGGACCGGGACCTGGTTCCTGGTTCCTGGTTCCTGGGGATGGCCGACGGCTGCAGGAGATGGTCTCTAACGAGTTTACAGCTGAACGTTTTCCGGACACGTACATTAAACGTCTGATGTTTCAGCACCCGGAGCTCACGGCGCTGTTAGGGGGACGTGCACGGCCTCTACTGCTTGAGCACGTCTTCGTGTCGCAGGATCTTGTAGAGGACCCAGTAGAAGATGTTGAAGAAGAGGAAGGCCAGAGGGAAGCCCGCCCTCGACACCGTGTCGATCTTCTTGGCCCGGTCGATGAACAGCTTCCTCATCTCCTCCGTGCTTTTCCCCTTGCCGCGCCCCCCCGCCGCCCCAGGGGGGTTCTGGGTAGGGTTTGCTCCGGGGGCTCCGGCGGCGCCGGCGGCGCTCACAACACTGACAGCGTTGTTGACGCTGACCTTGGAGTCCTTGGTGATGCTGGGGGTGGACGTCGCGGCAACCGTGGACGCCGTCTTGCTCTCATGGAGCTCCCCTTCCTGTTGGAGGGGAGGGAGAGGAGGATGAGGAAGAAGAGAAGGAGGAGAAGGATGAGGATGAACAGGAGGAAGAAGAGGAGGAGGAGGAAGAAGCTTTAAACAACCTTGTCTATGGTTTCATTTGAATGTTCATTTGACATATTGAAGCTGCAGAAGAAGAAAAGATCAGAGTTGTTCCCAGTAAACACGCGGCGTAACCTGGACGTCTCTAAAAAGATGAAACTGGTGCTGAACAGAACTTTAATTTTCCAAAACGTGTAAGATCAAAATGTAAAGTTGAGACGACGAATGAGGACTTGTTTGGCGCTGAGCTGGAGCTCCGGGGACGGGTCCAGATGTAGAAACAGGATCACATGAGTCTCTGACCTTTGCTTATCTGGGTTCAGTTCACCTCATTGATGACTGATTGGTTTCTGAATATGCTTCGTACCAGACCGTACGAAGAGGGACGTGCACCTCTGTCCGCTTCCTGCGCCGCCTACTTCTGTCTTTTTGCACATCCTGTAGGCAGTACTGGAGTTGAGGGGGGATGAGGGGGGATGGCATCCCCCCTGAAATAAAAACAGTCAAAATCATCCCCCCTGTAAAACTGCCATCCCGCCTTTCCATCCATTATGTCATTTCATCAATGAATGTGGTTTTACTGCTATTTCAACACTTAGAGTCATCACCAGAAAAATAACCTTTTTGACAATTTTCACTTGTTTCAATTAAATTTTCACTTTAAATAAGTAGAAAAATCTGCCAGTGGGACAAGATTTATCTTCTCATTACAAGCAAAAAAATCTTGTTCCATTGGCAGATTTTTCTACTTATTTCAAGTGAAAATCTACTTGAAACAGGTGAAAATTGTTGTTTTTTCCAGTGAACGAGTCTTGTTTTAAGTGTAATAAGATTTTTTTTTACTCTTTTTTTACTTTTTTACTTTAATCAGCACAAATTATCTGTCCCCATATGATAAAATCCACCATACCCCCTGATTTTTTTTTTTACAACTCGAGTACTGCCTGTAGGTCACAGGTGTTCAGCCCCGGTCCTCAGGACCCCCGTCCTGCGTGGGAGCAGGACGGGGGTCCTGAGGACGGGGGTCCTGAGGACGGGGGTCCTGAGGACGGGGGTCCTGAGGACGGGGGTCCTGAGGACCGGGGCTGAATCCACCGCTGCAGGTGCTGACGGGGACAGACAACAGGGCGCAGTACCACCAGCAGCCACAGGGGGCAGTGCTGAGTCAATCCTAAGCTAAACTAAAATGACAAACAAGAACGTTGTCAGACATCCTGAAGTCGTGACTTGGTGACCTCAGTGACCTCAGTGACCTGCGTTCACACCGCTGCTTGTTTCCTCCAAATTAAAAACAACGATTTAATTTTAGTTTGTTGACATCAGGACTTGAATTCTCACAGATGGATGTGTTGCTTAGCAACGGAACACAAATGAGGCACGAAGGGATGAGGGGGAACGAACAAACGGAGGAGGAGACTAGACGTTAGCTGAGCGTCAACAAACCCGCTGGCGATCAAAGTTCCCTCAGTCAGCAGCCCGTTTTCCATTGCTGAATACCCCCAGTTTGATGGGCACCTTTTACATGTGGGTGGTCTGAACCGCGGGTCAGGTCTAATGTAAACAGAACTAACGGTTGTGGGAGGGATTTGTTGATCACGTAACCTGAGTTTTTCAATGTATGTATTATTTTATAAACTAAGGAAACAGCTGATGAGAGGAACAGCAGCAGCAGGACGTCACAGGCAGGATCTATATTAGCAAGATGAGTAACTGGGGAGACGAGGAGATCCACGGGCTACTCAGCCTCGGTGCCGAGGACGCCATAAACCGGCGTATGTCCAGAACCACAGAGGATGATGGTCCATTGTTTGAACAAGCGGACACAAAAATGAAAAACCGGGACTTTGCAAGAAGAAAAACGCAGCCAAGAAACATTCATCCCGATGTTCATCCATCCTGGTTGATAAAACTACACCTGTCTGACTGTGTATAAATCTAGCTGATGTAGGGACATACGTCATTCTACACGCCCACACAGGTTATGTTATGTTAGCGGTTATCGCCTCCCGACTCGCCTTCACAACCGAAGTCACTACTAACACGCCTTGTGTTTATGTTACCAACGCGTGTTCTTCATCCAGCGATATGAGCGGGATCCAACCTAAAAGTCCCTCCTACAAGCGTCGTTACAGAAGCAGCATCAGAAACCATGTTAGCTTTACATTGACTGGTTACCATGAGCTAACGGTTAGCCCATGCTAACCAGTCAATGTAAAGTAGAGGTGAGGTGGGCGTGGCCAAACCCGCCAGGTGATCTTGTTCAGCCCACTTTTGGATCAACTGAGAGTCGGTTCCTACAACCACAGCACCGCGCAGAGACAAAGACCTGGGGCCGGATTCACAAAACATTCTTAAGAAAAAAAAACTTCTTAAGTGTATTTTTTTTCTTAAGCTCAGTCTTAAGAAGAAAAAAGAGAAGAAGTCATATTCTCCAAAAAAGTTCTTAAGTATTTTCTCAACTTTCTTCTTAAGTTTCTTCTTAAGAAAAAACTTAGGAATAAATGGTATTCTTGAAATAAAAGTTCTCAAATTTGTTCTTGACTTTTTTCTTAACTTTAAGACAACCTTGACCTGTCTTAAAATGTCTTCTGTGAAAAGGTAATAATAATAATAATAATAATAATAATAATAATAATAATAATAATAATAATAATAATAATAATAATAATAATAATAATAATAATAATAAGCCTCTAATATCACCTTTTTCAACACATTTTAGACAAGTTTAGACTAGTAGGTCATAGTTTGAGGATATACTTTCTAATTAATTACACAAAGAGCCTGTTAACTGTTTGTTAGCATGTTAGTTAGCGTGGTAGTTAATTATTATTAATTTTCCCCAATAGTATTTTTTTTCTCACATTAATCTCATCCTCGTCCCGGTCGTGGAACACTGGACCAACTCTACACCCTCCGCAGGGTGCTCGAGGGTTCATGGGAATTTGCCCAACCAGTCTACATGTGCTTTGTGGATCTGGAGAAGGCATTTGACCGTGTCCCTCGTGCCATTCTGTGGGGGGTCAGTGAGTATGGAGTCCGGGGCCCTCTACTAAGGGCTGTCCGGTCTCTGTATGATCGAAGCAGGAGTCTGGTTCGCATTGCCGGCAGTAAGTCAGACTTGTTCCCGGTGCATGTTGGACTCCGGCAGGGCTGCCCTTTGTCACCGGTCCTGTTCATAATTTTTATGGACAGGATTTCTAGGCGCAGCCAGGGGCCGGAGGGGATCCGGTTTGGGAACCTCAGGATTTCATCTCTGCTTTTTGCAGATGATGTTGTCCTGTTGGCTTCATCAGACCGGGACCTCCAGCATGTGCTGGGGCGGTTTGCGGCCGAGTGCGACGCGGCAGGGATGAGAATTAGCACCTCCAAGACCGAGGCCATGGTTCTCCACCGGGAAAGGGTGGCATGCCTTCTCCGGGTGGATGGAGAAGTCCTGCCTCAGGTGGAGGAGTTCAAGTATCTCGGGATCTTGTTCACGAGTGAGGGAACAATGGAGCGTGAGATTGACAGGCGGATCGGTGCAGCGTCCGCAGTAATGCGGTCGATGTACTGGACCGTCGTGGTGAAGAGGGAGCTGAGTCGAAAGGTGAAGCTCTCTATTTACCGGTCAATCTACGCCCCTACCCTCACCTATGGTCATGAACTTTGGGTAGTGACCGAAAGGACAAGATCGCGGATACAAGCGGCCAAGATGAGTTTCCTCCGCAGGGTGACTGGACTCCCTTAGAGATAGGGTGAGGAGTTCGGTCACCCGGGAGGAGCTCGGAGTCGAGCCGCTGCTCCTCCACATTGAGAGGAGTCAGCTGAGATGGCTTGGGCATCTGTACCGGATGCCTCCTGGACGCCTCCCTAGGGAGGTGTTCCAGGCATGTCCCACCGGGAGGAGACCCCGGGGAAGACCCAGGACACGCTGGAGAGACTATGTCTCTCGGCTGGCCTGGGAACGCCTCGGACTCCCCCCGGAAGAGCTGGAGGAAGTGTCTGGGGTGAGGGAAGTCTGGGCATCCCTGCTGAGGCTGCTACCCCCGCGACCCGGTAACGGATAAAGCGGGAGAAGATGAGATGAGATTAATCTCATCCCCCATAACCTTGAAAAGTTCCTGCATCTGTTTTTCTCCTTCTCCATGTTTAATGAGTGACTGACGGTTAAACTATAAATGTTGTTTGTTGGCGCGTATTTTAAGAAGTTCTTAAGTAGAAAAATAAGAAATTCGTAAGAAATGACAGTTCTTAAGACGGTTCTTAAGAAAATAATGAGGAATTGCACTTAAGAACTTTCTTATGAACTTCTTAATTTTAGATCTTAAGACATTTCTTAAGATTGTTCTTAAGAATATATTGGTGAATCTGGCCCCTGGCTTCTAAAGCTGTCTCCTGACGTCACAGAAGCTTTGTCCAGCTCTAGCCCCGTTGGGAACCGGCCCGGACCTGCAGCTTCGTTTCATTAGGTGTTTTCTTTATGAATGACTCTGTTGAGCTACGATTCAAAAGCAATGTCTGATTTCCTATCAGTTTCTGAAACATCTCTGTTCTTGCGTGTGTGTCTGGCCCTTCACTCGTTTATCTTCTGGACATCTGACTTGTGTAAGAGTAAAACTGAATCAACGAGCAGAAACCCACTTATTAGTGAGACCAGGCAGATCCAAACTCAAAAAGGGACATTTTCAGAGGTAGAAGTACAAAGATGTGTATAAACCAGCCCTCAGTTCACTGTAAGTCAGACGTTATGAAGGGTGGAGGGTATACCTGCATGATGATGGTCTGGTGAGATGGTGAAGGTGGAGCAAACACATGCAGACATGCTCACAGATGCACGGTGGTTTTACCCTGCGGCGGCCGGTGCAGAAGCTGCTCATAGATCCGTACACGGGCTCTGAAGGTTTGAGGCCGTTGTCAGCGTGAACGCGGCGCAGGGACCGGGCCAGCTCCTCCGGGTCGACGCCGGCGTTCTACCGGCCGACAGCATGCACACGGTCAACAGACAGAAACAAGAAGGAGAACAGCAACCAGAGACAGGGGGCGGGGCCTCAGTCATTCAGTCAGCGGCTTCGCAGTGAAGACACCAGTTTGGTTGGGTTCACAAGAAAGGAAACATCTGGTTTCTGGAGGCAGATTCAAACCAACCCAAGAGACGTTGTAGTTCTTCTACCGACCACTAGGGTCCAGATCTGGACCTGCGGGTCCTCCAGGACCTGGACCCAACAGCGAGTTCATCTCCATGATAAAGTGTCAAATGTTGCAAAACAACTTTACTAATCTTTTAATGTATCTCATCTCATAAAATAATATGATAAACTTAATGACAGTGTTTTCTTCTACTGTCAGCCGGCGAAGGTTAATGACATCACTTTAACCACGTAGCGATTAACACAGTCTTGACTTCTGGGCTTTTTAAACTGCTAACTGTCTATAGCAGTTTTTGTTTTAAGAATAATGTGTCTGCTGGACTGTTAATAAACCAACAGAACGTGTGAGCTGACCTGTTTGTCTGGGGTTTGTAGTCTATGTAATGTCATGTTTCCATGACAACTGTCCTATTTTCCTAATTGTTTGTATTATCAAATGTTGGTTTAGTAGCATTAACAGAAATTATGATTTTTGGACATGTTTGTTTAGAATGAATGTGAGGTGAAGCTAGTTAGCGTCCCAGGATGTAGTCGGGCCCTGTGGACACAAACTTGAGCCAGTTATCTTAGCATCGGCTTGTTGAGGGTCCCTGTGGTTCCTGCTAGCTCTGCGCTAGTTTCAGTTGTCGTTTCAGTAGTGACATCAGAAATGAGGAGGCTTGGACAAATTTGATCTGAATAATTGCAGGATAACATTAGTTAGCATCATGGGTTAGCATCAGTTAGCCAGCTTAGCCAAAATAGCTTGTGGTAACAAGTGGTGGGTTTGCTTCAGCTCGGTCTGCTTCTTCTGCTTATTTACTAAATACTGGATTATCAGGGGTTGGCAGAGTCTATGAAGAGTATGCAGTATGCAGAGTCAAGGGTTAGCTGTCACTTTAGCTACTTAACGTTTTCAGTGAATTGACCTCTGAGCTGTTTTAAGAGCTAACATCACTCACTCTTATCTTACAGATACTATGACTTGTTTTGTTGTTAATTGTACTGACAGGAAGAGGTCAGTACTCTGGGTTGGTCTGGGGTCCATCTGAGACCCCGGGGCGCTAACCCATCTGGACTGATGTCCACTAGCTCGCCGGGTGCTAGCTCTGACAGCAGCTGCAACAGCTGACTACCTTCCAGGTTACACAAGAACCTTCCAGCTGCTGGCTAGATAACTCCCCCCAACCAAGGTGGAGCTCGGACAGAGCTCTGGGGACTCCCCCAGATGCAGTCAATTAGTTGGGCATTAGCTAGCCACGTTTTAGCTTAGCTTTTACAACGCCAACCATCACTGCCTGACATTCATTCTGTCTGAATCCGTCCATCTGTCCTTGTTTAAGATGTCATTTCAGTTGTGAAGCTGACCGATGCAGCTGAAACGAGGTTTCCGTAGCAACGGCCTGCTGGTGTGAGCGTCTGCTCTCCGTCTACGCTGCATCATCGTGGACAGAACCGAAGAGTGATGTGGACCACCTGGTTCCTGTGTTCCTCCCCCTGTTTAACTCCACCCGTCCCGTAGTGGGTGGAGCTCTCCTCTCTCGTACACATCATGCTGACCTCCATCACTCACTGGTCACTTTCACCACTGAACCTGCGGATTACGACACCTTGTAGTTTGGTCGTTTGTTCTAGTTGCACTGATATTTTGTTAAGATAAAACACTTAAAGGGGACCTATTATGAAAAACACGTTTTCTCTTGCTTTAACATATATAAAGTGGTCTCCCCTCAGCCTGCCAACTCAGAGAAGGAGGAAAGCAACCAAATTCTGCAGTGTCTGTACAGCCGCCGGGATGAGCCATCCAGTGTGATGTGACTTCTACGAGCCGTTCAGATTCTGCTCCTGTCGTCACGTAACGACAGGAGCGATGCGTGAAACCACGCCCACAACTAACTCTGCCGGCCGGAGCTTCCGCCATTTTTTCGTAGCGGTGTATCGCGTCATTCAGGCAGCCAATCAGCACAGAGCCTCATTATCATAGCCCCGCCCACTCAGAATCCTGCATAGATAATGAGGTTAGAGAATGGGAAGATAAAGACATGGCTCAGAGGCTGAATTTCTAATTTATTTAGCAAAAACAATCAAAAGCTTGTTTTTAAGACATTCAAGGCCTGTTTAAAATTGGTATTAGATGCCATAATAGGTCTCCTTTAAGTACTGGCCTACAACTGACGTATCTCCATTTTTTGTGTCATTGCTTCTGAGCCGGGTCGTGACACCGTCTGTGAACTCTGTTTTTTTTTCAGTGAGCTGACTGAATGCTGTTCACCCTTCATCAGCCACCTAACATGCACCAACAACGTGCTCATCCTCGGTGTGGATGACCTTCTACCGGGAGCCTGAAGAACCAGGGAAGCACATGGACCCATGCTGTGTCATGCACGGATGCAGGAAGTGCCACGTGAGCGTCAGGAAACATGCACAGATCCACTCTCCCAGCACCCAGCAGTGTTTCTAACTTCATAGTTTGTCTTCTTTTGAATAAAAAGCTGCAATGGCGATAAGCGTCCACCAGATGGCAGCGTTACACTACAGCTCAGTGAGCACCGACACGTACCACAGCACCAACACGTGTGCGGCGTGAGTTTAAATATGTCATTAGAGGCATCTCTGCAGGTTTGATCAGTTGCATTCACTGTTCTGCTCTCTGTGGGACTTTTCGGTACCTTGCTCTTGTTCTTGGGCCGCCTGAATCGAAGCAGCTCCTTGTGTTGCCTCGACACAAAGTTGACAGCAGCGTACTCCAGCAGCGCTGAGAAGACGAAGAGGAGGCACACCGCCATCCAGATGTCGATGGCCTTCACGTAGGAGACCTGAAAACACACAAATTAAATTCTGTACCATTATAACCAGGCACTGGTCCCCACGAGGTCAGTGAATAGAACACAACAGGGTCCACATGAGGTTAACAAAACAAGAACACGTAGACACACTTGCTTCAGTAATCTGTGATAGTTTTCGAGTTCTGGACGGTTAGGCGGCATTAGAACCGGGTTCTTTTAGACCAGAAATATGTCATATTTAACACCAACAGCACATCGGGATGTCCTTCACCAGGTTGGACGACTCCGCCGTAAAACCGGACCACGGTGCTTTCCCTCTTTGTGCGACTCGGGTTAAAGTTCTCCAAAAGTACCTGATGTTGAGGCTGAACTTGCAGCTTCTGGGCCACCGGGGGGCCACAGGCAACCTTCAACTTTCTCTGGTTCTGAGACCTCCAGGAACCTTTCAGGTGGTGAACATTTCTGATCAGTCAAGTTCCCCAAAAGTGTCTGTTTTCAGGTGTTGACACAATGCCAAGGAGGAAAGTCATCAGCAGTGGTCATGAAGAAGCAACTGTTGCTGCGTTATAATCTCGGCCGGGTCAGAAAACCATTTCTGTTTCTGGTGTCTGCGTTCCACAGGGAGGAACGTGGGTAGCGAGGGTAACGTAGGTAGCTCTTGACATTGAGCATAGAAAAAGGTTTCAATGGTTCAAGAGCTAAAGCTTGGACAATGATGCCAAACCCTCGACTGTGTAAAAACTCTGCAAACCCACTGTGACGTCACCTGCAGGATTTCTGAAGGAAACATCTACTGAGGGTTCCTGCTGCTGAAGGAAACATCTACTGAGCGTTCCTGCTGCTGAAGGAACCATCTACTGAAAGTTCTTGCTACTGGCTTCACTTTTGTTTAATAAATAATGTCACCGTGAAATAGGTTTTACTATGATCAGGTGAATTAAAAAAATTATTTTTACACAGAAACCCTAGTAGACGGGGAACTAACACGTTCCCACGATGCCGATCTGCTGTCCGACACTCCCACTCGTGACCGAGCCGCTGACGCCTGCGGTGTCGGAGAGACGGAGCCTCGTTCCTGCATGAAATAATGACTTATTCAGACACATGTAACATCCTGGAGTGCAAAGCCCTGTTCATCACTGGAAACACGAGAAACCTCCTAACCTCTGAGCACACACACACACACACACACACACACACACACACACACACACACACACGCACACACACACACACACACACACACGCAGTGGTGAGTGTGTTGCGTAACGCAGCGCTCCATGTCTGATTCTATCTCATGCATACACGATACCAGAACAAGACCGAGGGGCTCGCTATCACTCACGCTCCAGCAGATGCACGATGTGTGTTACCAACACACGTGTGTTTGGTCATGCAAAGCATCCGCTAGTGAAATAATAATAGTACAACTAATTATGATGATGAAGAGGCCTTTCAGGTCTCGTTTTGAATAAATCAGATGAACCGCAGGGAGGTGGTCTGTGGTCTGTCAAAGCTTTGCTCATCTCGTAAAATGTTGTACTGCTAGCATTCTTAGTGTACACCACAGCACTAAGACTGCCTTTGTCAAGGTGTTCAATGACATCCACATAAATACCGACTACGGAAGAACCGCAGGGCTGGTACTATTGGACCTCAGCGCAGTATTTGACACCGTTGACCATGGTGTATTACTAGAGCGACTGGAGGACTGGGTCAGACCTCAGCACACTAGCTCAGATAATAATACACAACAGGATACACTAGCTCAGATAATAATACACAACAGGATACACTAGCTCAGATAATAATACACAACAGGATACACTAGCTCAGATAATAATACACAACAGGATACGTTACCATAAGTAAGCAGATGACACACAACTGTACATTACAATGTCACCAGGAGATAATGAACCCATACAAGCGTTGATAAGATGCAGAAAACAAATCAATGAGTGGATGTGACATAATGTTCTTCAGGTGAACACAAACAGAACAAAACTGAAATCTGGGTGTAGTGATGGACCCAGACCTGAACCTTCAGACACATTAAGACAGTTACAAAGTCGGCCTTCTGTCACCTGAAGGACATCTCCAGGATCAAAGGACTGATGTCTCAGCAGGACCTTGAAGATCTCATCCATGGGTTTATCTTCAGTGGACTTGATTACTGCAACAGTGTCTTCACAGGTGCCTAAAACGTCCATCAGACAGCTGCGCTGCTGCCCGGGTTCTCACCACTAAGAAGATCTGAGATCTTTACACGGGCTCTCTGTACCTCAGAATAGACTTCTGTTTATAAATCACTGAATGGGTTTGAGAACAAAAATACACCAGACACGTTGTGAGAAAGTGAGCAACCCCTCCCCTTCTCACCATCACCGGACATTCTTTTTTAATGTGTGTGGCAGAGTGGAGGATTGGGCGTGGTCTGCAGGGGAGCAGCACACAGGTGTACCTGGTTCTGTTGATTGTGGCACACCTGTGTCCAATCAACCTCTCCTCCCTGCCAGGGTTTATAAACAGCAGCTGCATACCGGAAGAAGAGGCTGCTGAAGGAAGCTTGTTGTGAGGCTATGCCCCTTTGTGCCATTCTTGTTAGAATATTGTTTTTGCCTTTGCGTGTATGTTTTTGTGCTTTTTGGCACACAATAAAAAGCCTTATTTTTTGGCATTCTACGCTCTGCAAGGTTTTTTTTACACCTCATCACCAAGCTCCAGTTTTGCCTTGTCCCCTTGTACGTGGGGAGGCCGCTCTGGTTCCTCACATTTGGTGTCAGGAGTGGGATCTTTGGCGCCACCTGAAAACTGGAGAGAAGAGGTGGGAAGCGACGCCGTGGGTTTGGCGGAGTCTGGGAGACCCGGTGACCAGGAGGAGTCTGGGAGACCCGGTGACCAGCAGGAGTCTGGGAGACCCGGTGACCAGCAGGAGTCTGGGAGACCCGGTGACCAGGAGGAGTCTGGGAGACCCGGTGACCAGGAGGAGTCTGGGAGACCCGGTGACCAGGAGGAGTCTGGGAGACCCGGTGACCAGGAGGAGTCTGGGAGACCCGGTGACCAGCAGGAGTCTGGGAGACCCGGTGACCAGCAGGAGTCTGGGAGACCCGGTGACCAGCAGGAGTCTGGGAGACCCGGTGACCAGCAGGAGTCTGGGAGACCCGGTGACCAGCAGGAGTCTGGGAGACCCGGTGACCAGCAGGAGTCTGGGAGACCCGGTGACCAGCAGGAGGTCTGTAACCGGGAGGAAGCGTCCTCGGATACCGGGAGGATGCGTCTTCGGATACCGGGAGGATGCGTCTTCGGATACCGGGAGGATGCGTCTTCGGATACCGGGAGGATGCGTCTTCGGATACCGGGAGGATGCGTCTTCGGATACCGGGAGGATGCGTCTTCGGATACCGGGAGGATGCGTCTTCGGATACCGGGAGGAAGCGTCCTCGGCAACTGGGAGGAAGCGGCCGGCAACCGGAGGAAATGGCCGTTTTCCTGTCTCGCAACGGGGTTGGCGAGACTCCAGAGGGGGAGGGAAGTGTGAGAAAGTGAGCAACCCCTCCCCTTCTCACCATCACCGGACATTCTTTTTTAATGTGTGTGGCAGAGTGGAGGATTGGGCGTGGTCTGCAGGGGAGCAGCACACAGGTGTACCTGGTTCTGTTGATTGTGGCACACCTGTGTCCAATCAACCTCTCCTCCCTGCCAGGGTTTATAAACAGCAGCTGCATACCGGAAGAAGAGGCTGCTGAAGGAAGCTTGTTGTGAGGCTATGCCCCTTTGTGCCATTCTTGTTAGAATATTGTTTTTGCCTTTGCGTGTATGTTTTTGTGCTTTTTGGCACACAATAAAAAGCCTTATTTTTTGGCATTCTACGCTCTGCAAGGTTTTTTTTACACCTCATCACCAAGCTCCAGTTTTGCCTTGTCCCCTTGTAGTGGGGAGGCCGCTCTGGTTCCTCACACACGTGTTGTTGCCATAGCAACCACCCAGACCTCTCAGTGGTTCTGGTTCTGGTTCAGGTCTGCGTCCCCAGAACCAGAACCAAACATGAAGAAGCAGCATTCAGCTTCTATGCTCCACGGATCTGGAACAAACGCTGAAACCCTCAGTTCCTCTAAATCAAGTTACTCTTAAAGAGCATATTGCAGGTTGGAGACCACTGTGAATCAATGTGTAGGAAAATAATGTAGGAACTGAATTTTCATTGAAATACGCATAAATATATACTACAGTGACCTCCGGAGTTGTTTTTGTGAGAGTATTTTACTTCCGCATCTGAAAAGGTTGAACCGGAAGTGACGTGACATCAGGGAGCGCGGTGAATTCAACAATAGGAAAAATAATGGATCTTAATGTTAGTTGTGACACTGAAGAGGTTGTGAATGTGTATTCACACCAATATGACGGGCCACAGCCTTATAATTACGAACCCGTTAGGCCCCCCACGTTCTTTTGATTGACAGCTGAAACTCGCTTTTTAAAAGGCTGATTTATGGGTCCGCGTTACACCAACGCAGACCCTACGGCGTAGGTTACGCGGCGACGCACAGAACACTGCGTGCGCCGCGTAACCTACACCGTAGGCTACGCCGTCGATTTTACGCGGAACCATAAATCCGCCTTTATTCACTGCAGCACCCGTGCTCCTGAAAGAAACTCTGAAATTAACTCCTTAAAAACGGGTGAGTACTTGTAATCTGTCTATGTTTGTACTTTCTAAACAGAAAACAGGCTTATTATCTTCTCTTTTTTCTGATTAAAAGCATCCGAAATAGCCGGGTATTTTTAAAACCGAATATTTCCCCGTATTTCCCCCCCTTCGTTTATAAAAAATGAGTATCCACATTACATCGTTGTTAAAAAAAAAAAAAACCTTCCACACATAAACGAAGATCTGCGTTTTCGACCACATTTATAAGCATTCCAAACCTGTAGATCATCTGGTCATCCGGCCTCCGGGCCGCCTCTGCGGCGCAGCTCCCCGGGAGCGGCGCCTCATTTTCGGGTAACGAGCTGGAGTCCCCCCGGTGTCCGCCGCGGAGCTGCCGCGTTAATCGACGCAGCCCAGCTGCAGCCCTGCTGCGCGTCGCCGCGTACCCTACGGCGTAGGCTCCGCGTCGGTGTAACGGTGTCAAGAGCAGAGACCATTTATTTAATAAATAGCTTGGAGGACAGATGGTGGATCATCTGCAGTTCTGGGTCGCACGTTAGACGTCAGACTCAGAGCAGATTTGTTGTTGTTTTGGCGCATAATGCGACGTTCGAAAACGCAAAACTCCGGTTGTGTGTGTCTACACGCATCTACATAAATGGAGTTTTCAAAAATCTTCACTTTGCCCGGAGTTTTTTTAAACATTCGTTTATTTGTGTTTTCATGTGGATGACAGGTCCAAACGTAGGAAAATATCTTCGGTTTAGCAGATACCGGCTACGTGTGTACGGGGTCTGGGCAGTCAGATGGGGCAGAGCTGTGGAGACTGCTCCCTGGTGTGGCGTCATATGACGCGGTGTTCGAAAAAAAAAGCGTTTGTAGGAGCTTGGCTAAAATCAGCCACTTTTTCCTCTGAATACGTGCCCTTATGTCTTGTAAAACATATTAAATCCTACATTAACTTCTCACATAGTCATTTTCACATAAGGTCAGGTATCATTTTTGAAAAAATTCTAACCTGCAATGTGCTCTTTAACTCTTATTTACAGCTGCCTTTGATGGAATATTTAAACTATTCTGAGTTTAGATTGAAAAAATGTTCATTTTAGAACTAAACTGTAATTCTGGTTTAAGTATAACTTTTCTTTATTCTGTCACTGAACTGTAACTCTTTTTTTTCCTTCTTTCCATTTTTACTTGTCATGATTTTATTATGTAAAGCACCTTGAATTGCCTTGTTGCTGAAACAAACTTGCCTGGCCTTGCCTTGCATTAATCAGCTTCACGGTCCAAAACCTGCAGACGTATAAGTGCTGGTGAACACAAACTGAACGTGACTTGTGTCCCTCGCTGGGAGGCTTCTTTCACGTCGCTGCATTTGTCATTCTGCAGACGGGGCGGTAATATGTGAGGCTCTGTTTTAAATTAAACTCTCTGTTGATCGTCTTAATTAATCCAACCCTTTCTCTGCCACAACCTCTCTGGATGATGCATGGCACAAACTCAAGCTTCTTACACTCATCCTGAACAACTTCTTGGATCCTTAACCACTCGGCTTTAACCTGGAACCTCACGTGCAAACACACACACACCTTTGGCAGCGAGGTCCTGGAGCCAGAGCTCTGCGTCGTCATGGTGAGGACGGTGGTGATGCCCAGCGCCACTCTGGCCGGGGCGGCGTCCATGTTGATCCAGAAGGAGACCCAGGACAGGATGACGATGAGCAGGGATGGGATGTACATCTGGATCAGGTAGTAACCCATCTGACGCTCCAGGTGGAAGCGCACCTCGATGCAGGTGAACTTACCTGCAATAAAGCCAACAGCATGAGACGATAACTGTCCCCTGCAGACAAGTTAGCATAACCAGTTAGGCTTGCCACCCGTCCTTTAAAATACGTAATTGTTCCGTAATTGTGAATTAAAAGTTGTGTTCCGTATTGAACCAATACAGACATATATTATGCTCTTATTTATTGATGTCATAATATACAGGTGAAGGTCGGAAAATTTGAATATATTGCAAAAAAAAAAGGTGAAACAAATATATTATTTCCCACCTACATTCAAAGTGAGATATTTCAAGCCTTATTTGTTATAATTTTGGTAATTATGACTCACAGTTTATGAAACCCCAAATGAAAAAAACCTCTATGTTATGAAATCAATAAACAATTCAATCATTAAAATAATAACAAATAAAGGTTTAACATATCTTGCTTTGCATGTAATGAGACTATGTAATATATTAGTTTCACCATATTCTAGTTGAATTATTGAAATAAATTAACTTTTACACCATATTCTAATGTTCCGACCTTCACCTGTAGCTTATTATACATCTGGGCTGATGGACATACACATCATGGGAGGATATTTCAGTTGCTAGTATGGTTGTCTGTACAGTCATGCAAGTTCAATGCTATTAAAGCACTTTAAACTTTAAATCAAAGCATTTTGTTTTTTCATATAAAATAAATACATTTCTATGCAGTTTAGAAGTTTTGGGGATGTCCCTTTTTTTGGCTCCTGCGCTGCTGAAATCGGGGTGTCCCTTATTTCTATTTCTGAAAGGTGGCAACCCTATAACCAGTCAATATGCTAATATGATAAGCTGTGATTGACATAAGGTGGGTGTGGCCCAGTAGGCTTCCCAGGGCTGTTCCTTTGACGTATTCGCATGATGGCGCTGCAATTTCTAGGAAGACGATGCTTCAAAATCACTCTTCAAAGATCTGTGGGTGATGTCACAGGAGGAATTGTCCAGTTCGTATTATACAGTCGGTGATTCTACGTCTTTGAAATACTCTCCAAAGGTTTATTAGGGGAGCAAAGTCTTCAAATGTCTCTTCACACAAGCGTCAGAGACAGGACACCCACCCCGCGGTGTACGGCCCCATGTCCTCAAGGAAGATATCCTTCATGATCTGTCCATTCCCTGAAGCTGGTTCATATTCAGACCCGGCGGCACAAACGCGGCTGATCAGAGGTGGCAGGTGTTTCTCCATGTTAGCAGTGCAGATACGCTCGCAGCGGTGTGTGTGTGTGTGTGTGTGTTACCTGTGTTGTAGTGCTTGGTGCAGTATCTGAGGTCCGACTCGTCTTTTAGGATGAACTGTGGGAGCGTGAGGCCCTCGGCAATCTGGACCGGCCCGTTCTCCTGCCACTCAAAGATCAGGTCGTTCATGGTGTACCCGACTGGAAAACAAGACCCATCCTGTCAGAAACCACCGAGCAACCCAAGCACAACCCAGCACACAGGACACGGACTTCCTCTTATCTTTTTACTGTGTTTGCCTTTTGTTTTGTACTAGATGGCAAATTCTGGAGCTAAAACTTTAGTTTCTCCTCCCAGAGCAGAGGTGTCTTCAGTATTCACATTCATTACTCAGGTAGAAGTATAGATACTAGAGTTTAAAAATACTCCTGTAGAAGTTGAAGTATCAACTCAAGTTTTTTACTCAAGTAAAAGTATAAAAGTACTGGTTTCAAAACTACTTAAAGTATAAAAGTAAAAGTAATGTAAGGGGGAAAAAGCCATTAAGGACAAAAGCCATTGAAAATGAATGCATCTCAGTATAATGCAAATATATTAAAGAACCATATATGTGTACTATTGAGCATTAACATGTGTTTCAGAGAGCAGCAGATATGATGACTAGTTGCCTATAAGTATTGTAATGGTGCAAAAAGTCAAACTTCAGAGGCATGTTATCATTTATCCTAACCTTTATTGGAATGTACATCCAAGTTCAGTTGCAGGAATCTGAGGGAACGGATGTAAGAACAAAACTGGACAAGAACATCTGAAACAACCACAACCAAATTCACTCTATCCGGATGGAGCAATTTAACCGGATAGTTTTTGTTTAAAGGCCAAAATGAAATAGAGTAACGAGGCTGTTTTTAAAATGTAAGGAGTAAAAAGCACAGATAATTGCGTGAAAATGTAAGGAGTAAAAGTATTTGTACTTCTTTACTTGACACCTCTGTCCCAGAGTTAGCAGTAATCTAGGTTTGTTTGATTTATTCACTGATCAGGCTGGAAATGATCAATAACACAAACTGATGAAGCATTGCGCCACATTTTGTCCATAAAAACCTCCCAGAAACACGTTGACAGGTAAATAATGTAGGGTCCTTTGTACCCCAGCCCTTTGATGGTTACACTGGTGGGTCAGTTACAGGCCTAAATCCATAGATAAGATAGATATACTTTATTGATCCCAACCTGGGAAACTCCTGCTCAAAGCAGCATGTTTGGTACATAAACACAAAGTACAGGATCGGAATAAAACAATTAAAACGACACAAAACCGTACAAACTATAAAACTATGAACAATACTGTGTACAAATGACAAGCTGACAAATAATGGTACAAAATCAAGGATTAAAACGAGTGCAGAAGTCCATAAACATGCAGTTCCTTGAACAACCACTCGGGGCTGGCTTCATAAGTGTTAAAAAGTCCAACTTTAATGTAGAAATAAAGATATTTAACAGTTTTGGTTCACGTCCATGACAACTGTACAGGTTTGATTTGTTACGTACCTCATCAGTTAAAACTGTAATAAACCAAACATTTATGTATAATTGGGGCATGTTTTTGTAATGATTGTATCCAATGTCAGGCAAGTCAATCAGGATGGAATGCCGTAGCCTAGTCTGACCAGAACCGGTCCGACTCAACTGTAACCACAGAACGAACAACCGGGGTTCCAAGCAGAGCTCCTTCAGTCCTAGTTTCAGCTCTGCTAGTTCTGTTTCCAGCTCCACTGGTCCTGGTTTCGGCTCTGTTTAACTGTGTTCTTACATAATAATAGTGATTAAATAAGTTTAGGTAACATTAGCAGAGTTAGACTCTAATATACTTTGATTTATCTTAAAACAAATGTTGATTTTCTGGACGTTAAGTTATTCCAAGTCCCAGATACATCATTTAATTATTTTTGACATAAACTCCATAAAACAGATGAGAGTTCTGGGTCTTCCAGTCTTTTTCTGTGGAGATGAAAGCGACAGATGTCTGAGTTCTGGTCCCTGTGGAACTGAGGCTCAGCAGCCATTGGCTCATCTGCATTTGAGGGGCGGGGCTTATGGATTGGTCAGATGTGAGAGCTTTGGTTGTTGCTATTTTAGCAGATGACTTAAAAAAATCAAATGGGTGCAACAAAAACACGCTCACTTTTTGTACTTTATCTTAGCTTAGCTCTGCGCTTGCTAACCTACGATGTTAATCAGTGCTGCACAAGACTAGCAAAACATGCAAGATGGGATATTGTTTGTTGTAATATTTGTTTTATAGCAACAGTTTTATCAAAGGTAAATAATCACAACACTGCATCCTGAAATGACTACAATACCACTAAATTAGCATCTTAACTAGCATCTGAGGCAATAAAACTGGAAAATATCTGACAACCATTTATTATCCATCCATCCATTTTCTATACCCACTTTATCCTTTGCAGGGGCACGGGGGTCTGCTGGAGCCTATCCCAGCTAATTTCAGGCGAGAGGCAGGGGTTACACCCTGGACAGGTCACTAGTCCATCGCAGGGCCACATATACAGACAACCAGACACACTCACACTCACAGGCAATTTAGAATCACCAATTAACCTAGCATGCATGTTTTTGGACTGTGGGAGGAAGCCGGAGCACCCGGAGGGAACCCACAAGCACGGGGAGAACATGCAAACTCCACACAGAAAGACCCTGCCGGGCCTGGGAGTCTGAACCTTCTTGTTGTGAGACAACAGTGCTAACCACCAAGCCACTGTGCTGCCTCATTTATTATGATTTTGTTTTTGTTGTGTGATACAGATATTGTGCATGTAGATATTTTGATTTAATACATTTTCTATATATTGTAAATCCCTGAAACTGACTAATCTTACCCTCTGGTCAAACTGCTGTTAGGATTTCATGAAATTATTGAAGCTCAAAACTGTCTAGGCTCTCTCTTCAAAGTAATCTCATTCTGATTAAGAGCCAAGGGTAGACAAAAATTAGATTAGAAGTTAAATACAAATACACATTGTTGGAGAGGAGACTGGGGAAAGGTGACACCTTAAGGCGATTTCTCCTTGATCCGGCTCTCCTAATGAAATTAATTTGCAATACACATGCCATGGAGGAATAAGCAGACGCTTAGCTGTGGGGAGTCTCACCTGTGAGCTAGGCTTGACACCCCAGGAAGTGACACGTCTCTTAGGCTCAACCAATGAAAATCATTTGCAAAGAACACCCTCCTTTTCAGTATAAAAAAGATTGGATCGATGACCCCCGTGTGATTTTCTCTCCTACCTACGTGGTCTGAGAGAAGTCTACCTCCGGCCGGAAAAACCTTGTGCTTGACATGATTAAAAGTTGTATTAACTTGTGATTTTATTCCACTAGTCTTTCTTGGTTCATCAGACAAACGAACACATATCTTTCACTACCTTCAACCCGGACTCTCCCAGACCGACCCAGAGGTGGCCACGGTGGTCTGTTGGTACGATCGACAACATAAAAACATCCTGCTCTCTTGGGTCTTAATTCACAGCCCCATAATTCACCTGCAGTAACTGTTGTTCTGTTGAAGCTTGCGGGTCATCACATTCACACGTTAGCGTCGTTTCCACAGCGATGCGAAACGCAGACAGCGAACAGAGCGCCATTCTGGACAGTTAACTTACCAACAACGTTGAAGTTAACAACCAGAAAACTGGGACACAACAACACAAACATGCATGCCGTCAGTCCTCTGGGGGGGATTGTTTGTGAGGTGGATGCCGCTTCTCACCTGCAGCTAAACACAAGAGTTTTTGTTTTCCAGTGAGAGGAAACCTCTCAGAGACCTGCAGCCGTATGCTTCAGTATCGGAGGATGTTTTTTTAAAACTAACAGCTTCAGGTGGGGAAAAGGTGTCCAGCTGTTGACTCTGAAGTTCTGCAGGTTACACTCACACAGTCCACGTTAATGCAAAACAACACAGTCCCACTGATCCAGACCAGAATAAACCTGAAGCGGCGGCGTCGCCCCCAGTTCAGTGCACAGTCAAAAACTATTTACAGGCTGCAGGAGGTTTTCAGATCAAATCTTGTGAGAATAAAAAGTTGGGATGATGTTGGAAAAGTAACTCTCACATTTCCCCTTAATGCTTTTGTTGACTCTATGAACACATTTGTTAATGAACAGCTATTTTTCCACCCCACACTTGCAACATACTCCAAATGAAGTTGGTACCGTTGAGCTGAGCTGTTCATCACATCTCCATTTCTTCTCACAACAGTGAGAGATGTTCTGACAAAGCAAAGTGATGACGACTGGTACTTTATGGTTAAACAAACCTCCAACCTTCTCTATAGTTGACAGATCACGACTGCAGACAGACCAGTCCAGTATCGTACCCTCTTCTTCCTCAGTTATGTCTTGGCAATGAGTCCAGAATGTGGTTTCACATCGATGAACAACTCTCTTCAGCAGATGTTGCTCTAAAATCTCAGTGTACTTTTCTGCTTCAATGCTCCATTACAGAAGTCTGGAGCACACAATGCACTTTTCTTCCAAACAGATCTAGTTTACTGATTCATATTAATCAGAGGGATGATTCGGAGTGTCATCTGCATTTAATCAGACATTTATATTAACTAACAGAAGATGAAGCTGAGTGGGAGCATGTAGGTTTAAAGAAGCAGAGGTCCTAATACTGAACCTTGTGGTACTCCCAAGGTACTACAGTCCATGTTTCCATGGAGATGGTCCATCACAGCTGCCACCGACTCCAGAGATGTCACCTCTGAATGAGGTTAACAGCAGGCCTTGTGTAAGTTTGAGTCTTGAGACTCGGCCTTTCATGGCTATTGCTTTTGTACCAAATCATTGTTATAATCCAAACTTCTTTTCCTTCTTACCGCCTCTAAATTGCCCCCTTATCCTTTTTTAATGTTTATGTTGGAGGCCTGAAATGCAAATGGATGTGCATTAACAAATACAATTAAGAAAAAAGAAAAACAATAACATATCTTGGTTTCGTACTTTAGATGATGAGAATAAAAGTAAGAATCACTGGGTTTAAAATTATTATTATTTTTTTCATGCAGTCTCTAACACTTTGGGGGATCGAGTGAGTCCTCTCACTGGTCTACATAACAGACTCTAAAGCTGATTTTCAGAAGCTTTCACTAACATATAATTGATGATGTATTAAAGGTGATGAGGAGGAAGCAGCAGATGGGAGCGTATTTAAATATTCACACATCAAAGAATACTTAATGAGGCAACAGAGGAAAGACTTTCAGGAGGAAGAACTTAAATACCACAGACATCAGGAACCCAGACCTTTAACCCGGCTGAAACACATTTGACCTGAAGTCTTGAGTTCACACACCTTTACTTCAGGACTCAAGTGTTTGTTGAATGTCAGATTTAGGCAAGACTGAGCATGCCCAGTTCTGCTCATCATTTTCTGGATGGATGGATAGATGGCTGTAAGTACAGGTGGATGATGAGAGGATGGATGGATGGATGGGTGGATGGATGGATGGATGGATGGATGGATGGGTTATGGATGGATGGATGGATGGATGGATGGATGGATGGATGGATGGATGGATGGGTGATGGATGGATGGATGGATGGATGGGTTATGGATGGATGGATGGATGGATGGACGGATGGATGGATGGATGGGTTATGGATGGATGGATGGATGGATGGATGGATGGGTGGATGGATGGCTGGATGGATGGATGGGTTATGGATGGATGGATGGATGGATGGATGGGTTATGGATGGATGGATGGGTGGATGGATGGATGGATGGATGGATGGGTTATGGATGGATGGATGGATGGATGGATGGATGGATGGATGGACGGATGGATGGGTTATGGATGGATGGATGGATGGATGGATGGATGGATGGATGGATGGGTTATGGATGGATGGATGGATGGATGGATGGATGGACGGATGGATGGATGGATGGATGGATGGATGGATGGATGGATGGATGGCTGGATGGATGGATGTATGTATGTATGTATGTATGTATGGGTTATGGATGGATGGATGGATGGATGGATGGATGGATGGATGGACGGATGGATGGATGGATGGATGGGTGGATGGATGGCTGGATGGATGGATGGGTTATGGATGGATGGATGGATGGATGGATGGGTGGATGGATGGCTGGATGGATGGATGGGTTATGGATGGATGGATGGATGGATGGATGGATGGATGGATGGGTTATGGATGGATGGATGGATGGATGGATGGATGGATGGATGGATGGATGGATGGGTTATGGATGGATGGCTGGATGGATGGATGGGTTATGGATGGATGGATGGATGGATGGATGGATGGATGGGTGGATGGATGGCTGGATGGATGGATGGGTTATGGATGGATGGCTGGATGGATGGATGGGTTATGGATGGATGGATGGATGGATGGATGGGTTATGGATGGATGGATGGATGGATGGATGGATGGATGGATGGATGGGTTATGGATGGATGGATGGATGGATGGATGGATGGATGGATGGGTTATGGATGGATGATGGATGGATGGATGGATGGATGGATGGGTTATGGATGGATGGATGGATGGATGGATGGATGGATGGATGATGGATGGATGGATGATGGATGGATGATGGATGGATGGGTTATGGATGGATGAATGAGTGTGTCATCACGATGCTGCATGACATCAGCAGCAGTATCGATCCCCCTCCAATGTGTAAATGTTAACAATAGATCCAAACACCAGCATATCCAGATGCTTCTTAGACAAACATATGGCTTTCATTTGGACGTCTGTCTGACTTTCTTCAGCAAACAGCTAACTGCAAAATTCGGCGCTGACCCCAGCATCTCCTGCAGTAACGCTTCGGTACAACTCGACCAGGATAATGGCAGGTCAGCACGCCTGTATTCCTGTTGCTGGTATCGTCACAGAGGGGGGAGATGTCTGCAGTGTGAAGAAATTAAACTTCTTCAGCTCAGATTTAACAGCAGTAATGGTCCCTTTATTCCAGGCTGGTCGTCCAGCATCAGATTCCACTGCGTTGCTGTTGTCCACGTACCCCGCAGGTTGAAGTGTGGACCTTCATGTTTGTCTCCTTCGTACACCAACCGAAAGGGACATACAGGGCTAATGACTAGGACCAGGCCGGGTCTTTACATTCATGTAAAACAGTATTTAGAACATGTCACGTTCTGCTGAAGGTTGTCAGGGTTTAAACAGCTCATGACCACAAACGTGCACGATGCTGGAGGTCTTTCATCAGGAATCCACAGAGTCTGGACCGGGTCAGCATGTGAGTGTGTGTTTGAAGGTTGGCCGTACTTACAGCTCTCCAGCTGCATGATGCAGGTCTGGACATCCATGGGGAAGTTCTTCAGGTCCATGGGACACGACAGCGTCAAGGTTAGTCTGGAAGGAAGCACAGAGGCAGGAACAATGATCCAGCGGCAGGATTGTGAGTGCTGTTGGACCAGTGGATTCTGATAAATCTGTTTCTACTTTTTAATGTTTGTTTTTAAAGCTCTTAACGGCCTTGCTCCTCCTTATTTATCAGAGCTTTTAACGGTGCGTGAGCCTGGCAGAGCTCTGAGATCCTCCAACCAACGTTTGTTGGAAGGGCCCAGGTCAAAGTATAAGCACTGAGGTGACCGAGCCTTTTCAGTTGCCCCGGGCTCTGGAATAAGCTCCCCTGTGAGTTATGTACCATCTCTGACCTGGGCCTTTTTAAATCTAAAATGAAAACTTATTTATTCAGGGTGGCTTTTAATACCCAGTAGTGTGGCGACACTTTTTTAGACTTGATGTTTTATATGTTCATATGTTTTATTCTTGTTTTATTTTGTTGTATGTTATGTAAAGCATTTTGGTTCACCTCTAGGTTGATGTAAGGTGCTATATAAATAAAGTACATTTACATTTACATTTACTGTTTTATGAGGAACGACTGAAAAACTCCAGAGTAGAACCTTCCAGAATCTCCATCTTTTACTCTACCCACGGCTTCCAGTTCTGCTGCATTCACTGAACTGAGTTTTAATTTTAAAGACTGTTGTGCTGACCGACCAGAGGACACCGTCTGGACTGCATCTAACCAGGACCGACCAGAGGACTGTATCCAGCTCAGCTTCTGCCTCATACAGAAGCTGAGGCCTCCAATCGAGGCCCTGGATCATTTCAGACAGTTTCAGGTTGACTGACAGGTCCAGAGCGTAGCTCAGCACAGTGAAGCGTGACTGGCGTTGCATGGTCACGTGGACACATAGGCCACAGGTCCCAGCAGAGCTCCTCTAGTCCTTGTGTTAAATACTGTTGTGTAAAGTTATTTAAGTCAGCATCAGAGGTTAGCAGAGCTAAACCAAGCTAAACCAGCTAACCTGTGGTAGCTGAGCTCAGGTGGGCGGGTTCTAGACCCGTTTGAAAACCTCCAGCTGGCGCCACAGAGGGCTGGTCCAGTTCTGTTGGACTCTGTACATGGAATCTATGTCTGTTTTGACTTAAACAACAAGCACGAGGCAACGCAGATTGTAGCGCCAGAGAGCTATAGGAGTGAAAAGGGAATAATGAGTGAAGTTCGTACGTAAGTTCGTTATGTCTTTTGTCTGGCTAGGACACTGTCATTTCTTCTATTTTTGTGGTTAGGATACATCCATAATTCCAGATCTTATTATATTACAAACAAATCCAGTCTTGGGTGACTAATTTGCTCCACATTGCTCCGGCGTGAATGGGTCATTGGGCATTCTGGGTAATCATGCATGTTGAATTATGCACTGTATGAGATTTACATATTTGAAATGAACAAAACAACGTTGTATTTTGGTAAACGTGATTTTTGAGAGACACCACCCTGGACAATAGTCCTCCTGATGTGTCCCATACAGAGACCCGGGTCTTCAGACGGTGGTGTCAGCAGCAGTTATCAGGCGTACCGACGTATTCGCATCCACATCATCCTACCGACGCCTCTCCGGTGGGCGCCTTCAGGCGTGAGAGGCTGCGAGTGCATGGCCATACGTGCATGGTTCGTGAGTAGAGGACCCAGGGCCGTCCTGTTGTGGTCGGACCGCAGATGACGGGAACATGAACACGAACCACGTGGTGCGGCCCGACGCCGGGGGACCTGCCTCCACACTGACCTGATAGAGTACAGAACGTTGCCGTTCTTGAATATCCTCAGCAGCTTGTTGTCCGTGGTGACTTCGTGAAAGTGGGCTCCCTTTTCGTTGGCGAAGAACAGGTCTGGTTTCCAGATGGAGTCCAGCATGGACGGGTCCAGGTCCAGAGAGTCGTCGGGGTACTCGGCGTACGCCAGCCGCGGGTCGTTCCACTGCTGGCGGAGGAAGATGTTCACGCGATAGTCCTGCACACACAGATAAGAGCTGGTTTAGTCCTGCACACACAGATAAGACCTGGTTTGGACCGAAATCAGAGTTGGGCTACAAATGTTGATAAAAACCTAATCTTTGGATGTCCTGGAACCTGTCTCCTAGTCCTGACCTGTCTCTCAGCTCTGAACTGTCCCCTAGTCTTGACCTGTTCCCCAGCTCTGAACTGTCCCCTAGTCCTGACCTGTTCCTCACTCCTGACCTGTCCCCTAGTCCTGTTCCCAGTAAAGATTGCGGGAGAATGTTTAAACCAACAATGATGGTGATGGTTTACTACTGTACAGTAGGAATGGGCGATATTTTACCGTTCACGATAAACCGTCAAAAAAATTCCTCACGATAAGAATTTGTCATCTCGCGGTAAAAACGATAAATTCCCCTTGATGACGTTTTTGTGTAAAGCTGATTTTTGGAAGGAAGGAAGGAAGGAAGGAAGGAAGGAAGGAAGGAAGGAAGGAAGGAAGGAAGGAAGGAAGGAAGGAAGGAAGGAAGGAAGGAAGGAAGGAAGGAAGGAAGGAAGGAAGGAAGGAAGGAAAGAACGAAGGAAGGGAGAAAAGATGATGGGAAGAAGGAAGGAGAGAGCAGGAGGAAAGAAGGAAGGAAGGGAAAAAAGAAGGAAGGAAGGAAGGAAGGAAGGAAGGAAGGAAGGAAGGAAGGAAGGAAGGAAGGAAGGAAGAAAATAGGAAGGAAGGAAGTAGAGAGCAGGAGGAAAGAAGGAAGGAAGGAAGGAAGGAAGGAAAGAAAGAAAGAAAGAAAGAAAGAAAGAAAGAAAGAAAGAAAGAAAGAAAGAAAGAAAGAAAGGATAAATTCCCGTTGATGACGTTTTTGTGTAACAAACATGGCGGATCTGAGAGTCATTCTTATCGTCATTTTTATCGTTATCGGAATAAAAGCCAGAAATTATCGTGATACATTTTTTAGTCCATACCGCCCATCCCTACTGTACAGGATAAAATAACACCAAAACTCTCTACCACCATATCCTCAATGCCAGAACAGGAACAACAACTTTATGAATTTCATAACCATCTTGACATAATGACCAAACGCTTAATTCTGAGCAGGTCCTCCTTGGAATCCTGTAAGGGTTCTGACCCGTGGGGATCTGGAGGTTCTCCCGGAGCATCTGGTACCAGAATGTTAGCAACAGATACTCTGGACCCTGTGGGTTGTGGGGAGGGGATTCTGGATCGGTTCCCACAGGCTGGTGTCTGAGCAGTGTGAACACATTACATGTTACCTCCAGTGGTGCCAAAATGAGTTAGTAGTTAGTAAGAAGTAAATAAGAGCTCAACCCCCCCCAGGCTGATGTAAATGATCTGTGAGAGTAAACGCAGTGCAGCCATCTGGGCGGAACACAGGACTTTGGTCCCCGGACAGCGAGCTGAGCATCCCTATTGCCAGTATCACCCCACTGCGCTGCAAGCTCCGCAGAAGACTCCCAGAATGCACTGGAAACGGCAGCAAGCATCTCTGCTCACTGTGCTCACTGACTGGAAGTGACATCACTACTCTTCCAGCTCGCTGCACTTCAAACAGAGTCGCGGCCAGGGCTCGGAGAACACAGATGTGGCTAATGAGATTACAGGAGGTTAACCCTGATTTTGGAGCGCCGGCACACCAACTGCTGCCAACCGCTTGGGCCCGCTTGAGTCAAACGTTGACAGTTTATGTGATGAGCTGTGACTTCTGATGCCTTCTTGGCAAACTGAATCATAAACACAGACAAACTGTTTAATAATCCTTCTCTACACTGTCAGCCAAAACATAATCAAGCTACAGTTACATAAAGAGCGGTGTACACTCATACTCTTGAGTTTCAGGGCATTCAGGAATTACAGCACACGTGAAGCTGGATGAGGATGCAGACGTAGAACACAGGAAGGGGAACAGTATGGGAGGAACATGGAAAACACATTAAAGATCTGGCAGAGGACAAACTCTAACACCGCAACACGACTGCTCGAGGAGAATTGTCTCTATGCACCCTTATTGTCAGGCTTCTATCTCTACGTTAAATACCAGGCAGGATCTAGATCACATCATCTCACAGAAACAGTGCTGGTCAAAGTGAAAGTGGGCACCACCAATGAGCTCATGGCTTCAGAACATTGGACTGGTGTCCATACATGTCCTGTAAGATCAGTGATCTGATCCAATTTATCAGGACATTCAATTACAGAGGCTTGAACATGTTGGTATTAGTCTGGTTTAAGTTATATAATTAACCACCCATCAATTATAAGAAGGTCTGATGGGCTCCAGTGAGTTCAGGTGAATGAGGAGTCTTCCTCATAACCCAGAGCTGGTTATGGTGTTCCCCTGGGTTCTGTAGTTGGACAACAGACTGTATAAAGAGGAACTGGACACATGTTCTGTGACATCACCCACAGGGTCTCCTTGCATCAACACATCGGATTCAAATTAACGGCCGTCACCAGCTTATCATCAAGGTCTGGACAGCTCTGTTGTTGACACAACTCCTTGTATCACGGTGTGTTGAAGCAGAGAAAATTCTAAAATATGCAGACTGTGGCTCTCGACAACTGGGGTCCGAGACCCCTGATGTAGAATCTCATAGTTTGGACTTGGGAACGTTTTCTTGTCAAATTTTCAAAACATCAGTGGCGATGTACGTGCACTTTACTCATAGATATGTGTAATGAAACATGGAAATACAATGGAAAAGCTGCACATTAAAGCAACAATGGCAAACATAAACACATTTTCTCAGGACGACTTTCATGGACTCATGGGACCAATGTGGACCGAAGGTTTGTAGCTTCCTGCTCATTAGCTGTTACTGAGTTTTCCGAACAAAACAGACATCCTTAGCATTGCTCTGCAGGACCCATGAACTCATTGATGCAGAAACCTCATAAGAGCTGGAAGTACAGTTCAGGGTACGGTGACTCAGTGCCGGCCCGGGGTCATGAACAAACCCCAACAGATGTGATCCATTCTGGCAGGTAGAGAGGAGGGCCTTTCAGCTTATTTCAGACCGTCTGATCATCACATCTGAGCACTTGTTAATCAAATTACAATCTTACCTCTTTTAAAACCTGCTTAAATAAGGCTGTGCTCAGTTTTATTCACTAATTCCAATAATAAATTCAGTCTGGAGGTGGCTGAACAAAACAAATGACGTTCAGCAGCAGACACCAAGTAATATCAATAATAAATACATTTTTATGATCATAATTATAACGATATATTACAGGACTGAGCTTTGAAAAAGAAATCCACCAAATACTGAACTGGTCCAGTAGTTTCACAGTAAACTTGGACCAGTGGACTAGAGACTAGGATGTTGTATCTCTTATTCAAGACTTAAGGCTGGAATATACTTGCTGTTTCACCTAAGTTCGTCCATTCAAGCAGACAACCAGCTGCGTTAAGAAACGGACCTCGCTGGCACACCACGTGAGGAGAACACGTCGTACTGGAGGTATCCGGTTGGAACAACCTGATGGAACAATTGAAAAGTAAACAACACAGCAACACTGGATGAAGAGAAGGTCCCTGCATTGCTTTGCTTGCTCTTTCTCTAGGTCGTCCTCAGACGAGCCGTCCATCGTTGTCTCCAGTCATCCCGATTCTCCAATCGGGAAGGCAATCTCGGAAAAAGAGCCGGAGCCAGCGGCACACGAGCTGGTTTGTCAGGACGTTTAACCAGAGCCGTTGGGAGAGTGGAGAGCTCGTCACCCTTGTCTTGCTGATGCAGGCAATCGATGATGAGAGACAGCAGCAATATTTCTGCATGTCTTCCGCTTCATTGGACGACTTGTTACATCGGATTGTCCCGCTAATTCAGCACGAGACCACACACAGCGATTCTGAGACCGCAGGAGAGCGGCTGGGTGTCATCCTGCGCCATGGCGACAGGGACGAACTATCGAGCTGTAGCAGCCAGTTACAAGCTTGGAGCATGTCGTCAGGAGATTCATTTACCAAAATATGTGGAGCAAAGTTGGTGTCGGTCGAGCGATGACTGACGAACTTCGGTATCCAGCTCAGTCATTTGATCATTGGTGGACAAAACACCCCATCAGCACCATCAGCACCGCCATGTTTGCCCTGCATCAACCAACGAGCATGGACCTAACGAACATGACTCCATATCTGGAACCAGCTGTTCTGACACGCATGTTTGTCACTAAGCAGTGGCAATGTCAACTCGTACAGGTGAGGATAACAGAGGCACATGCTCAGCCAGCCTCTCCTCAATTCTGCCGTTTCTTGACCCCTCCGTCAAGTCACTTGTGATCAACTGGTGCCCACTTAAAACATGACGCTGCGCATTACAAGGAAGAAGAAGCTTCTCAAGGACTCTTCAGAAGCCTCTGGATGACGTCGTTGGAGGTTTGTCCATTTCTTCTTCTACAGTCTACGGCCGTGTCCTCCGGAAACAGCTGCAAACATCTGTGGCCTGCAGCTGATGTGCTTTAAACTGAGCTGCTCCACACGGATCAACACAACCGAGCTGAAATGGAAGTAAACAAGTTCCCAAACTCCTTTGTCAGTGGGCCGATTTGCATCTGCGCTCTGCCAGAGAAACCATCTACAGATGTGTTTGAGGGCACAGATGCAGCCTGGGGCCTTCAGGGTGCATGTGCACAGCTTAAATCAGCAGGCTGGTTCTGATACTGAGGTGAGAACGGTTTCTGTCAGGACAAACCTGAGGTATTATCACTCTCTCTGTGCAGCAGATAAACACCCCTCCCTCACAGAGACTAAAGGATTAAAGAGGTGGACGGATCGAGGATGAAAAAAAGAGTTTATAATGTAATCTGTTTATGGTGGATGGCGTGTTACACACAGGAGAGCGACGCAACCTGGCTCGATGCCCTCTGAGTGTGGATGCTCAGAAATGAACTCTTCCTCGTCCTCATCCTCTCTGTCAGTGATGTGACAATAAACAATCAGTGCTTCTGTTTTTATTTCAAACGTGTCAGGAAACCACAGCAGTGATGGATCCACAGAGGAGGTCAAGTCAGTCAGGAGACTCTTCTCTTCAGAATCGTAAAAAAAAGCCCAGTAACAACTCTCTCTCCATGTATGTAAAAATCTGCATGATCAATGCCTACTGTCACCCGTCAGCTGGTATAAAGCAGCAGCACCTAGAGGTGCTTGACGAGAGATCACCACAGGTAAGAAGCAGAGTCCTCCATGGCAGGAAAGGCTGGAAACCAAGGTCCAAGATCAAGGCTGCAGGGAGAGACCATCAGTTGAAAGGTGCAATGAAGAAACAACATGTCACAAACTCTACCTGAGGTCCAACAAAGACCCCCAGCTCTTGCTACCTGTCTGAGAAGACACACAACAGCAGTGGAAGCTTGGGCAATAATGAGGTTGTTCTCTCGACACCATCAACATGAACATTGATCGACCAAAGGCTGGGACTGAACGGTACTGGAAACACACAAGTACCAGGCCACACCAACGCCCCATGGCTGGTGGACTTAAGATCAGACCACAGCAATCTACCAGAACAAGATCCAAACACCGTCATGATGGCAGACATCCACAAAAAGATCTGGATTATGAAGAGTTGGAGAGAACCAGACTCCAGAAACACCTGGGAGCGGAGACGGGTCAGCTGCTACCGGACCGGACCCACCCAGCGTGGTTGACCTCCTGTCCAACTACACTGGGATTACCAGCTAACTACTGCTAAGAGAGTCCACCAGTGTTACCTGTCAGTGATGCATGTGATGTCACCAGTACAGTTGTTGCTAGGCAACAAATCCTCCAATGATGAACACCTCTGACCCCACGGTTTTTCTCCTCATGTTTATTGTGACTTACACAGCAACAACATACTGTATATCTGTCATATCCAAGTATAGACTGAACGTACCAGATAAAATTAAGGTCTGCCAAGAAATTACAGTAAAAGTAATGAAACACAACATTCTTTTTCTGCTTGACTTCATATTATTAAAGTCCATAAAGTCCATGAGCTGCGAGGCCATCAAATAATGTCCCCGTCAGTGGACACCCAATCACACCTTTAGTCCCTCTGTCATGGCGTGTGTGACGGCGCCGTCTCTCCTCACAGCAGATGGTGAGCAGATGGTCCTGATGCTGGCGGGACACATGGTTGCTACGAATCCGCACGTGAGCGAGTCATCGGCCCTCATGGGCCATGCATCGACTGACGATCGCACTCTTGGTTCAAATTCCTCCGCGTGGAAAAAGAGCTCCAACTCCTGAAATGATGGATCGTGACCTCTGGTCCAGCTCTGGTCCACCTCCACCGTAAACTGTAAACGGACAAGTTGGGAGGTCAAAGGCTTGCGCAGTGAGACTTCAGGGTTACGAAGAGGTCCCTAAAAACCTCGAATAAAGGACAAAAGGACGTTGGTTCTTTACAGTGTTTCATCTCTGAACCAAGCGGTTTCATCAGAACAGAGGAAGACCACATGAAAGCAGAGACGCAAGACCACCAGACCAAGTCTTTGGACTCCAACTCCAACAGTTGGTTTCAGTTTGTTCACCAAAAAGACGGGTTCAGAGTCGATCACCAAGGACTTCTATAGAGGCTCCAAGTTCAAAGACAGACACGTGAACCCGGCACTACGATGTCCACATCCAATGACTGTTGGATTTGAGAAGTCTGTGGTGGACTCCGGACAGAAGCATTTTGCTGAAGGAGTCTGAGTGTGCATGACTGAGAACCGGACGGACCAGGTAAACACCTCGGTCGCTGGTGAACTGGGTCTAAAACGGTCTGAAACTCTGAAGACTCCTCCCCCCTGGTGGTGAATCCCAGTCAGAGTTCATCACGGCCGAGTTCAGCGCTACCTTCCATCTTTACGTTAGTCAGCTCCATCATGGACGACACCAGCCTTCTTCTCCAGACCTGAGGCCCATTCATGCATCACAGTCAACTCCAAGCCGCCACATATAGGGGAGTGGAAGGGACAGGGGGCGTAACTGACCAGGCAATTCTGGTGTCACCTCAAGAACTGGAGCCAGGGTGAGGACATGAGGAAGATGAAGATGAGGATGTAGGTGAAGATGAAGGTGAAGATGAAGTTGATGAGGATGAAGATGTAGGTGAAGATGAAGTTGATGAGGATGAAGATGTAGGTGAAGATGAAGGTGCAGGTAAAGATGAACGTGGAGATGAAGGTGACGATGAAGTTGAATATGAAGGTGAAGATGAGGGTGCAGGTATAGATGAAGATGAAGGTGATGTATATATATATATATATATATATATATATATATACATATACACATATACATATATATATATATACACATATACATATATATATATATATATATACACATATATACATATATATATACATATATATATATTATATATATATATATATATATATATATATATATATATATATATATATATATATATATATATATATATATATATATGTATATACACATTCGTTTGAGTGAGAAGGTGTGTCCAAACTCTTGGTCTGTACTGTATAAATATATACATGGTCTTGTGCATACGTGGGAGTGAGGATGAACGTGTCCTCTGCACACAGGAGTGTGTTCTCTTGTGTGTGTAAATGAGTGTGTAATGGTTGTGTGGGTGCAACTCTCCCCGATTCAGACAAGAGCTGAAACGGTCAGCTGTTGTCATACTGGATTAGTTGTAGTACTGGTGATGGTACTGGTGTACCAGGAAGAGATGTGAACCTTTCCCGGCTGTAAGGTTCACGAGTCTAATTCCTGGACGAGTCTCATTTCTGACGGTCATTTTTATCAGTGAAAGCTAACAAACCTGATTCACAGCAACCAGCACCAACATACTCCAGTTGCTTAGCAACAGGTGTGATTGACAGGTCAGACAGACATCAAATAATTATACAACACTTTTAGAAAGGAGATGTTGGTCATTTTAATGGTGGATACATACATTTTTTTTTTAGTTTTATTCACCTAAATGTGTATTTTTAGCTGGTTTTATTTAGTGTGGCTCTTTATTATTTGGTCATTTATCAGTTGAAGACCTTGGAGTTTTAGTCATTAGACGAGATGATTCATTTCTTTAATCTGACATAAAAAGAGTTTGTTATTTGAATTTAAACCGTCTGGATCCGTCTGCGTGCAGTTTCCTTTCTCACGTGAATATTTCTGTGTCCGTTTGTGTTCAGTGGGACATTTTTAATTGTGGGACACTTTTTCCCGGCTGCAGCAGGTCTTCATCAGACTTCCATCCTGCATTGGTGTTTGTGAGGGAGAAATATTGATGCATGAATCAGCTGCATGACTTCATGTCTCTCTAAAGTATCTGCTGTCAGAGTTGCTGAGCGTCTTCGCTGCACATCTGCTATTCCTGTCTGCTTGTCTGTCTCCTCTCATTTCCGTCTCTGTCCGTCGCCTGTTGTCATCGTTTCTTCTCGTCACTGCCACGTCTCATCTGAACAAGGTTTCAAGCTTTTAGTTTCTGCCCTTAAAGATGGAACTCGCAGAATAAAACAACACTTGTTTTCAAATTCATCCATTTCACAACAAATGTCAGATTTATTTGCTGCTCGGAGCAAAAACTCTTCTGTGTGGATTACGGGACGGGTCCACAGCTGCTGGTACTGTGGGGTGTTTGGAGGGAGACTGACGGACTCATGAAGGGCTGAGGTCATGAGGGTCGCTGCTGATTGGAGATCCACTGATCAATCGTGATTGCTAATGGTATCAGGTCGTGTCAATATCACCATTAGCATCAACATGAGCACTAGAATAAATATCAAGGTTGTTAAAAAAATAAAATTGCTTGTTCGGTCGGTAAATGCATCCAAATCACCAAGCTCCAAATCTGCTGGATCACCGATTGATCAATGAGGATTTATTTTCCTGAGTGGAGCCGTCCGTATTCCTCCGACCGTCTACCAGCTCCCATCTTTAAAATGGTCAGACTACCGGTATTTAAAAAAAAAACGTGGAAGTAAAACAAACTGGTCTGAAACCGTCGAGCCACTTTTCATGAAAGTGTGTTGACTACATCTAACTATTGTGATGACAAGCTATTGCTAATAAAAGCATATTAATCAATCATCCACGGTAATGCACCAATCAAACTTGTGGATGTGGCCAAAAGTTACTTTGGCCTGTATCCTGTGATAATCTAACAGGGTTGCTGAGAAAGAAAACTTTTTTTTTCTGATCAGTAAAAATTATTCATCCTTGTCCTTGATTTAAATTTTGTTGTTGTTTTTGGTACGAGAACAGACAGGTCACACTTAACAACCTGTAAGATAAAAATAACTTGTGGAGGAACAATAACAAAAACACTGGAGACAATAACCTTAATCCAACACTTCAAAAATCCATCTGAGCATGCTCAGTGTCATGAAGCTACACAGGTGACCAATAAGAACCATTGTATTGATTTAGCATTATTATTTTTATTAATTGACGCTCTGGTGATCTGTCCAGGGTGCTGCTTTTAACCAAACCACAACTGGTGGATGGATGGATGGATGGATGGATGGGTGGATGGATGGATGGTTGTAAGTACAAATGGATGGATGGATGGATGGATGGATGGATGGGTGGATGGATGGATGGTTGTAAGTACAAATGGATGGATGGATGGATGGATGGATGGATGGATGGATGGATGGGTGGGTGGATGGATGGATGGATGGATGGATGGATGGATGGATGGATGGATGGATGGATGGATGGATGGGTGGATGGATGGATGGATGGATGGGTGGATGGATGGATGGATGGATGGATGGATGTATGGGTGGATGGATGGATGGATGGATGGATGTAAGTACAAATGGATGGATGGATGGGTGGATGGATGGATGTATGGGTGGATGGATGGATGGATGGATGGATGTATGGGTGGATGGATGGATGGATGGATGGATGTAAGTACAAATGGATGGATGGATGGGTGGATGGTTGTAAGTACAGATGGATGGATGGATGGATGGATGGATGGATGGATGGATGTAAGTACAGGTGGAAGGATGGATGGATGGAGGATGGATGGATGGATGGATGGAGGATGGATGGATGGATGGTTGTAAGTACAGGTGGATGGATGGATGGATGGATGGTTTTAACTGCTGAGTCAACGCTAACGTAGAAGAGCATTCATTCTTTAGTCCTTTTCTGGATCTGAACCACAAATGTGTGCGTCACTTCACCTGGAGGTTGAGGTTTGACAAACATCCCTGGTAAAGTAAGGTAAGCCCCGCCCCCTTTGTCACGGTTGCTAACTCAGACAATCTATTGGCATTGGCTACAGTTTTACAACAGCAGCGACCTTGTACCCAGATGTTTTAGACTAATGTTTGGACACAAAAGGACCACCGTTCATCGGCGGACATTCAAATGGGACAATCCCTCCAGAACCTCCCCCGTAAACATGGAGGAGACAGAGGTCTGGACCTCTAAACCCAGGCTGCTGCCCCCTTGACCCCAACGGGCAAGTAATTAGTCTCTGGGACACATTATGACAAATTAATTCAGAAAAACACTGAACTCTAAGGGATATCCTCTTTTTCTTGCTCGTGTTTTAGTTCATTCATCCACCTTTCACGCGGCTTTTCTTTCTTTTGCCCACAGTTAGATGACGGAGTTGATCAGATCACACTCTCTCTAAGTCAATACATGCAACAGTACACCTGTAAGAGCATTCCCGGAGCCCCTCGACGTCCCACGGGCTTCAGTTTGTAGATGAACAGGAAGCAGACCCAGAAAGACGAGCTCAGATCTCAGTCCACGCTGACTTTAATGTTGTCCAATCAGCTGAGGCCTGACAGCAGCTCGTCTGTGCTCCGAGCGCGACCTAAAGCATTCGCATAACTCTGTCTGGATTTATTTATGCAGCTCTTTCAGGGACAAATGTGTCTGAAGGAAGCAGAAAGCCTTTCAGTGCTCTGAGGAAAAACACTTCCATGTTTAATGTTTCACCAGCAACAATCTCATCGTGGTTTATGGGAAATGCATTAAATCATTGAAACGCTGGAACCAGGCCTCAAACAGGAACAGACCGGATTCGGTTAGCCCACAAGGGGAACTCACCATGGTGGTCTCAGCGATGGAGCCGAAGCTGTTGATGAAAATGTTGCAGGAGACGTTGACGGGCGGACCTGCGGGAGCAAAGCACAGTCATGTCAACAGGGACTACTCCACAGCATCGGGAGGTTTCCTTACCGGTGGAAATGCGTACTTCTAGTGGTTAAAATGTACCGAGTACGGCCTTGAAGGATGCATGGCACATCTGTGCTGAACAATTTAACTTGAATCCTGTGGGTTCATGCCTCCAACTGGACTCCTGTTGAAGAAGGCAGGGTAGTGCTTCCTCAGGTGGGAAAGGACGAGTTCAGAGACCAGTCAGTGAACTTACTGTGAGAGTTGTCTGACTGAAATGTTGTATCTTTATGCCAAAAATGCTTTGAAAATAAGCAGCAGTGGAGGAGCAGCTGGGTTACCTGGTTGTGGTTAGGGGAAAGGTGCCAAAGGCAGTCTGAGATCAGTGGTTGTCGTACGTCCAGCCTGCCTATAGGAAGAATATCTGTGAATCTCTGTCTTCAGTTATCTGGATCCTCTATGGTGGACCTTTCTCTCTACCATTCAAGCTTGAGTTTAAAATGTTCCTTTCTGATAAGGTTTACACCTAGAACTCAATGTCTACCTCCGGCTCAGCTGGTCATCTGATCATGCTACTTTCTCCTGGGATCATTTTAGGACTCTCCCATGGTGATCAGTTAGACCGTCAGGAAACCAGGACTAGTAGAGCTGAAACCAGGACTAGTAGAGTTGAAACCAGGACTAGTAGAGCTGAAACCAGGACTAGTAGAACTGAAACCAGGACTAGTAGAACTGAAACCAGGGCTAGTGGAACTGAAACCAGGACTAGTAGAGCTGAAACCAGGACTAGTAGAACTGAAACCAGGACTAGTGGAGATGAAACCAGGACTAGTAGAACTGAAACCAGGACTAGTAGAGCTGAAACCAGGACTAGTGGAACTGAAACCAGGACTAGTAGAGCTGAAACCAGGACTAGTGGAGATGAAACCAGGACTAGTGGAGATGAAACCAGGACTAGTGGAACTGAAACCAGGACTAGTAGAACTGAAACCAGGACTAGTGGAGATTAAACCAGGACTAGTAGAACTGAAACCAGGACTAGTAGAACTGAAACCAGGACTAGTAGAGCTGAAACCAGGACTAGTGGAACTGAAACCAGGACTAGTAGAGCTGAAACCAGGACTAGTGGAGATGAAACCAGGACTAGTGGAGATGAAACCAGGACTAGTGGAACTGAAACCAGGACTAGTAGAGCTGAAACCAGGACTAGTGGAACTGAAACCAGGACTAGTAGAGCTGAAACCAGGACTAGTGGAACTGAAACCAGGACTAGTAGAACTGAAACCAGGACTAGTGGAGATGAAACCAGGACTAGTAGAACTGAAACCAGGACTAGTGGAGATGAAACCAGGACTAGTGGAGATGAAACCAGGACTAGTAGAACTGAAACCTGGGGCCTGTACTACGAAGCAAGTTCAACATATCCAGGATATCTTTTCCTTATCCAGATTCACTAAGCGGGACAATTGCAATCACGCTAAGCGGTCACACGACGGTGGTTATCAACTCGGTATATCAACCCAGGTTTCTCCAATCTGGATATGAGCGCGTGCACATAAAAGGGGCGGTGTTTTCAGCGCATGACCAATCGCAAGCATGGAGAAGTCCGCTGTCAGAGCCGCTTATTTCAGTAGCGAAGAGCAAACTATAATTCTACAGAAATACGATGAGTATAGGCATATAATACAGGCAAAAAGCAACACAGTTGCAGCTGCAAAATGCAGGAAAGACAGCTGGCAAAAGATCGCTGACTGTATAAATGCATAAATTCATAGGGATATAAACATATATTTGAATATTCTGGGAATCTTAATCTTAAACTGTAAACCATGATCAGCAATATTAAAATAATAAAAGGCTTGCAATATTTCAGTTGATTTGTAATGAATCCAGAATGTATGACATTTTTTTTGTTTTTGTGTTTGCATTACAGAAAATCACAATATTCTAATTTTCTGAGACAGTCTGTATATATTGGTTCTATAAGTATTGTTGTTGACCGATAACTTGTGCTGATGCTGTACCAAAGAATTGGGTTTTTTTATTTATTTTATTTAATTTTTTATTTTTTCAGGAGGGGGGTATTTAGTATTTTAAAGTGACTTCTCAGAATGTTCGAGGGACGAAATTGAAAATCCCTTTTTTGCTATCCCCTTACAAATGCATCTTCTTTTTGATTTCTTCTTGATTTATTTATTTAATTGGTATTAGTTTTGGATTGACTGTACATCGGATTTTGGGTGATGATTTGTTTTATTTATTCATTGATTGATTTATTTTTTATTTTCTCCTCCACCTCTTTTTTCTTTTTTTCCTTTTTTTTTGGATTGTTCATACAGGTACTCATCAGGGAAAGCAAAGGGGTTTTGGTGGTCCCTGAATACGCGTTCTCTTCGGAGGGATCCTCTCACGATCCGCGCACCAAGCTCCACTGGATTCTCTTCGAAAGGGCATGCCATTTTCCAAGAGAGCTGATTGGTCAGTGGGCGGTGCTTTTATACCCGGCGATCTGTATCTGGAACATAACCTGCTCCGGAGCAGGTTAGCTGTTCAGCATAAGTTACCATGGCGATGTACCCCGGTAAGAAGTGAACCACCGTCGTAGTCCTGAAAACCCAGGGTTAAACCTGAAGTTACCTCGCTAACCCCAAATCCCGCTTCGTAGTACAGGCCCCAGGACTAGTGGAGCTGAAACCAGGACTAGTAGAACTGAAACCAGGACTAGTGGAGCTGAAACCACGACTAGTAGAACTGAAACCAGGACTAGTAGAGCTGAAACCAGGACTAGTAGAACTGAAACTAGGACTAGTGGAGCTGAAACCAGGACTAGTAGAGCTGAAACCAGGACTAGTGGAGCTGGAAGAAGGACTGCCGGAGCTGAAAACAGGACTAGCAGAGTTCTGCTGGGACCTGATGTTCACTTGCTGTGCTGTTAGTAGGGTTGGACCTGCGTCAGTCCACTAAAGGCTGAATTATGCTTCTGCGTCAAAATGGCGCCGTGCCTACGGCGTGTGGTTTGGGTCGACGCAGAGGACACGCCGTCACCTGCGCCGTCACTGACGTGCACCTCCCGAAAATTGTAACTACGCGTCGAGGAGACGCCGACGACACGCAGACCGAGAGGGCTGTGATTGGTTCGTTTGAAAGCGAAGCATTTCCGGTTTCCGGTTTGAAGCAGTAGTGAACTTCCAGGGCTCTTTTCTTCGTTTATGTGTGATTTTTTTTGTTTTTGTTTTTTGCACAATAGTTGTCCTTATTTCTTTGATTTACTGTGACTGGAAAAAGTCGGATAAAGCATTCAGAAAAAGATCGCTAACTAGTGGCCGCGGGGGGTACTGCACCGCGACCAAATGGAGAGACGGAGACGTCTGAAGGGTTCAGCACGGCGTCACGGCTGCGGCGTGTGCTCTGCGTTGGTGTGACGCAGCCTTTAGCCTAACGGGGGTCCGAGCAGACTTCCACCGTGGAGGGTGCTGAAATGATCCGTCTTTGCTCCGAGCTCCTTCAGGTAATCCTGGCTGGAGCAGCTGTGGAGCTGCCAGAACAGTTCAGGACTCAGTAGGGCCGAATTTACTCCTTTAATGACAGCAGTCCTGATAACAGATGGACAAACACACATTTCTGTCAGCTGTTTTCTCTCTGACCCTTGTTGGGAGTTTGATCACCTGTGTGTGTGCGCGCACATGCGTGCATAGGGGCAGAGCTCTGCCGTGATTTGTTTTCTCTGGGACTAAAGCTCATAAACTGTTCTCTAAAACTCAATAAAACACTCCCCCCTTCTCCACCGCGCTCCACCACGTTTGCTGTCGTTTTCCTTTGTTCCTCCTCTTCACTCGCTGGCGGGGTTGGTAGTTCTGGTGGAAGTTCTGCTGAACCTCTAGGCTCTGTCTCGAGGTGTCATCAGGTTGGTTTTTACTCTTTTTTTCAGTATGACGCAGTATTTCTGATATTAATCCTGGCTAAAACATTTTCAGTCTTTGATTTAAGGATGAGCCCAGTGTAAGCTTAAAAGTTTAAAACTGACAGGAAAGAGCCGAGTTTACGTTTGTTTGATGGTGATGTCATGTTTCCTGGTTATGGATCTAAATAAGCCCTGAACATTGATTCATTTAATTTCTGAGGTTTGTCTGCAGTAGTCTCCTCCCCACTTTTGATGAACAAAACATATAGAAGCTGCGTAAACTGGATTAAGACATATTTATCTGTTTCAAGGAGTCTTAAAGTCCTGGACGGCAACGTCAGAGCGCCGTCAGACACATCCATCAGGTACATCAGGGGTCACCAATCCTGGTCCTCGAGGGCCGGTGTCCTGCATGTTTTACATGTTTCGCTGCTTCATTGCACCGTGATAAAAGTGACTGTGTCGTTAAGAGAATTGTGCAGACCTCAGTGACAAGCTGATGACGATGATTAATTGGAATCAGGTGTGTTAAAGTCGAGAAAACTAAAACATGCAGGACACCGACCCTCGAGGACCAGGATTGGTGACACCTGAGGTACATGAACAACGGTGGACCTCCAGGTCTGAACGTCAGCGTTACGTTGTGTGTTTGAGTCTGGGTGCTTCTCCCTCCAGCAGGCCTAAAGGTTGGACCGGGCTGGGACCGGGTTAGGACCATAGGTCCACCAGTAAACAGACTCTCAGAGTCCACATTACTGCAGACGCTGGACCGATCCACCTGCAGAAGAACCGCTCCATTCCTCCCTCCATCACATCATGAACAAACAAGAGGAGTTCAGTTGAGGCATGAAGATGGACTGAAGTTATATTTATTTGCCAAATCCAATTGTTTGACCACAAATCCAGAACCAACGACCCACAAATGCATAGGTGTCCAGCATGAGACACACCGACAGCTTGGTAAATACCTTTGAAGTTGGGTCTTATCCGGGCGTCGTACCCTGACGTCCTCCCCATCAGCTTGTCCAGGAAGTCGGACGGAGACATGAGTGCATGTCGTGTCCTCGCTGCGTGGTCCATCTCCTTACACCGGCTCCAGCTGTCAGAGACCAAGAACGGCAACAGTGAGACAGGTTCAGACCGGTTCTGACGGGTATCACATGGGTTCAGATGGGTGTCAGACACATTCAGACACATTCAGACACATTCAGACACATTCAGACACATTCAGACCGGTTCAGACTGGTTTAGACATGTTCAGACTGGTTTAGACCAGTTCAGACTGGTTTAGACGGGTTCTGACGGGTATCAGAAGGGCTCAGACGGGTTCAGTTTGCCCTGGTCTCCTCCTCCACAGCCGTTAAACACGAGGCCCAGAGTTCTGAACCATCCTGCCCATCAGATGTGCCAGTGCGGCTGGTTGGACCGTTGTTCACAGTGGCTGTCGTCCTCATCAATATTTCAATTTTAAAGCATTATTTTGCATCAGTTCAGTCCTGTCATGCTATTCTGAGTTTAAGTGAAGGATTTAGTGACATCTAGTGGCACAAACTATGAACTACATCCAAGTTATCACCTCCTCTGGACGTCTACAGGTAAGTTTATAGTTGTTCATCTAGAACAGTCTCAAACTCGCGGCCCGTGAGCCAATTGCAGTGGGATGATATTTTGTGGCCCCCACCTTGATATGAAAGTGTATTGTTAGTGCGGCCCGCAGGTTTTCTATTGTAGCAACCCTGCTGTTAGCTGCTGTCTGGGACAATGTTATGATGTCCTGGTTTCCTACTGCGTGCTTGTCCAGTGAATGCGGCACGCATGTGAGTGAATTGGGGGGCGGGGGCGTGTGAGTTTGCGTACGTGTGAGGGCGAGTGAAAGAGTGAGCCGGGAGAGAAAAGAGGGGCTTTGGATGTACGGAGAGCAGGAGGGTCGGAAAACAGAGTCGTCAGTTAAATAAAGTTTTTTTTCCACCAAAGAAAGGACAACGATTGACGAGAGAGAGCAGGAAGCAGCGGCAGCGCCACGCAGCCACACTTCTAGGCACCTAAGCACACAGTCACACCGGAGTAAACATTCATGCTAGCAACTCCGCTAGCCTGAAGCAGATAAAATATAGGTTTCAATAGGTGTGCCCCTCTGAAAAAAATGTTATGCCCTTCCCATTTGTTTCTGCAGCCGGGTCTGAAGGTGCTGGAACGCTAAGTACATATGATAGCGCAGGTACGTTGAGCACAGATCCGGGAATGCACAAAACAACGCTTAAAACAGCACACATGCCACTTACAATGCAGGGGGACTTATTTAGGCTGCACTGCAGCGCCGATATCAGTCTTTGTGTCAGTGATTAATAAAGGGGCATCTTAAGCAAAGGCGACTTCTGTCTCCAGCGGAGAAAATGAACAAAACACACGCACTTTGTTAAATTGAAGGCAAATTCAAGGGACACCACAGCTCCTTCACACACACGCTGCGCTGAGGTTTTGGGAGCTGCTACTAATAACTGTTAGTAATGACATTTGAGAAGTTTCTATTTTTTTAGAAAGGTTTTTTATGGAATATATTATATATATATATAATACTTTTGTGGAGTAGGCATGAAGACGTGGTCTCAGAGGGGTCTGAAGGACGGCGGTTGGAGTTAACCAGCTCTGACTTTCACCCTCAAGAGAGCTATGCATGTGCACCCGAACCCCCACGACCTGCAGCAACGTTGTGAAGAAGAATGGACCAGAACTCTGTACACGGTCGCTGACGAAGTCGGACAGGGGACCATAAAAGCTGTGACAACAGAAGAAACCCCCGTCACATCATCGTCCATCCCACAGTGCTGACTCACCAAAGCACCGCCAGGGCCCGAGAGCAGACCCGCTTCCTGTCCGCTGCATCATCACGCGTGCGAGTCTCACAGACATGACTCACGCCTGAATGCCCGCCTGTCCTCCGCCTGTCGCTCACGTCGGCTGGCAGGCATCCTTCTGAAGAAGCATTTTCACGTTCTTGTCCTGGTCCTGTAAACGTTCATCCTTGTGGTCGTCTCTGCCTCCCTCCGGATGTAGATGCTGGAAGGTTCCTCCAGGAATTGTGCTCCGTGACAACATCCATCACGTCACTGTCATCAGCTGCCAATCTCCTGTCCTACGACGCCCCGCCGGGCTTTTACTGGCCTCGGATCGGTGTCTGGGTGGTTGGCTCGGTGCGCCGGAGTCACCCTCTACTTCCTGACACCTCTTTGTGACACAAGATGTTAGAAGCTCTGGCAGGTTCTCAACTTCCTCTAAATATGGGACTTTTTTTTTTAACTTTTTTGCTGTTCAGAAGACTTTTCATGTCTTCCGTCTGCTCATAACTGAACTGAAAAGTCTTCCTCTATGACTTCTAATAACTTCCGAAACGTCATCCCGCACTATTGGACTGGAAGTGAGGGGTGCATCCTTTAATATCACACCCGGTTCTCCTCAATACTTTAAATTATTCAAAGATGAACACCAGCAGCCAGAAACGTCCAAACTAAAAGACAGAAACAGAGTCATTGATTGTGACAGCTCTTCCAGGTCAAACGGGAAGACGATCAGCACTTTTCCTGTCACACGTGACTTCATGCAAGTTTGTTTTTTAAACCAAAGGAACAAGAAGCCACTAAGGTCACTTAGCTCTGGCAGCATTTGGGACGGAGATGCGGTTAGTGAAGTGGGGAGGTTCCTGGAATGATCCGAGCTGAAAGAACTGGACGGCTCAGGTGATTGTCTAAAGGCTGCCGTCTTCTGGTTCAGCCTAACAAGCAGCATGCAAAAGGTGCGTTTCCACTAGCGATCAGGGGCCCGGGTAGCTAATACCTGGAACCTGGGTGGGGCAGAACACCTTCCTCTAGGAGGAAAGGGTCTTGAGGAATCTCCTTGCTAAGGGTCTCCAATGACCCGATGTCATAAATCACGTGACCACAGCTCATTTGAACACATTGGACCCGAAACATTTTGCTCAAAGTACATGTTGATGAAGGTGGACATTCAGGAGAAACCATCAATGGACTCAATCGCTACCACCACGGCGGTTGCTGAGGGAGAAAGCCAACAACAACACAAGAAACATCTGGTCCTTCCATGTTTGCTTGTTTGCTTGTTTCTTCTTCGCTTTCTTTTCTGCCATCTCCTTTGCTGGATGTTTGGGGACAGTGTGTCCAACGCTGCACTATTGCCGCCTTCTCACTCAACCGGTGCCAAGGCGCCTCTACGTCGTTGCTCTGTGACTGTCACGTCACGACTGTCACGTCACTGACAGACGTAGCTGCTGCCGTCCGTGTCTTTTAAACGACTCAGCTGTTTCAGGGGGTTTTCACACCAGCTCTATGCACATTGGCCAAAACGACCTGTGGTCATGAGCGTGACTCGCCTGAGTCAGCGTGGACCATGCGCTGTCAAAAACAACGGACCTGGTTTCTCAAGAGCATCTCTTTCTCCGTAGCGAGCGCAGATGCTCTGGATGCAGATGGGACTGTGGGTTAGGCTTGGGCGATAAACAGAAAATTAACCGTTACTGACATTCACTGCGATGACCAGCGTCAATTTTCCCATGTCAAATCATCAGTGTTTTGATTAAAAAACTAAAATAAAATGTTTTTTGTCTGATTTAACTGTGTGCTAGATTCTTTCCCCTTTAAGAAGATGCACAGCGTGTCTGTAATCACGTGACTCGACCCATCCAGTCTGAACAAGAAAGTGGCTGATGGTTCAAACGAAGAGGCGGCTGACATAACAGGGCTGTCTAGTGTGAGACTCGTACATTTCAACAAGTTCACACACTCTCACGCAACACATGGCATTTCTCATGCTGAAAAATTTACTTCAGTACACAGTAACTCCAACAGCCCATCTTACAAGCGAGTCACGGCACGCTACTTTGCGTTGTGCTCTCAACTCAGAGCAGCTGTCTGGAGTCACCAACCAATCAGCCAATCTGAAAATAGAAAATTTTTGTTGCCGGCTAAGGGTTATTGTACATTTATCATTATCGAGGTAAAACTGCCCAATTTATCGTGATATTGATTTGAGGTCATATCCCCAAGCCCTACTGTGGGTAGCGATCACTGGCGTGACGTGCACGTGGGGGACGTCCGGCAGAGTTGGATATTTGAGGACGTGTATGTACCCTCCACCAGGGGTGGGAGAAATGGCAAAAATATCAAATCATAATTTTTATTTTTTTTTATTTCACTATAAATCATTATAAATTGGAAAAAAAAGAGACAAATTTGACCTTCTGAACTTTGCGTTCAATCTTTTCTCAGCATGCAGAGTAGAGACATGGCATGGCAGTGCTGGAAAAGTATTTACGGCGGGTCAGCTACTTTACGCAGGCGTTTGAACCCCTCATCATCTACCGTCTTTAACGGTACCATGTCCTTTGCGAGATAAAAGGTAACAGCTTCTTCTACCTCTTTCCATTGGTTACTTGGCTTGTCAAATGCCTGTTAATATTGTCTGGTTTGGTCTCACGCTAGCTGCTGCCTGCGGTCCCGCCGGGCCCCTCGCTGTTTGGCTCTCAGCATACTGCTCGGGTGCTTCCTCTTCAGGGGATTAAACAGATTTGTCGTGTTACCACTCAACGTGCAAATTCTGTGCAACCTTTGCAAATTGCATTTGCTTGAGCTCGATCACTTACGAAAAAATCCAAACCAATTCCATATAATTGAGGTGGAATTTTTTTGGGACCAACTCCGTTTAGAAGGCTGTGTAAATCTGAGGTGGATTCTTTTTCATTATTCTATTCATATTGGCCCAGACGGGGACCAACTATAACTCAAGTTAGTGGAATTCGAGCTTTGGACCATTTAAGTAGTCCAAAGTATCGGCCCATCTTCAGCAGTTTAATGCAGATTTTGAAACCCATTTATGCAATAAAGAGCATGCTGGACTATCTTATCCAAGGGCAGTAAGGCTCTCTATCCGAGGCCAAACCGGTCGCAATACTCATAAATAAGAGGATATTGTTTTCTTTGGGTAATATAATGCAGAGGAGAGCGGCAGATGTGTGATTGTGGTGGCCATGCTTTTACAAAGCCCAGGGGTGTCAGTCAATGTCGGTGCTCTGAGATGTACAAACAGATGTTTAATGATTTCCCTCCGCTAAATGACCACTTTCTTATTTTAACAGTTTCATGGATCCAATCAAGCCCTCGTGCTCCAGATCCAACATCGATGCCAAGAATCGTTTCAGAGTTTATGGTTGATGATGGCCGTCTGGATCCCTGGACGTGTTACGACCCACAAGCAAGACAACTTTCTCCCAGGTACACCAATCTTTCTCAGCCGTTGATCATTTATTCATCCATACTTCATTTCCAGAGTTACCTCTGCTGAATATCATACAACTGTGACATCAGAGGAAATAAGTGGAGCACTAAAAAAGATGCAAAATGGTAAGGCCCCAGGGCCAGACGGATTTTAAATTGTATTTAATAATAACATTTAAAAAAGAATTACACCACTTTTTCTGTCAGTCTATAATGAGTCGATGTTAAGATTCGGACAAAAGAACTCGCCAGCAGCTCGTAGCCACCAGATGGGTTTTTGTGGGTACATGCAGACCAGTTAACCATGCATCATCATGAAAATCAGCATCAATGATGTCTTGATCTGGATTTTGATAGTTCAAAGCCACCAGCGGTGGCCCCAGGACAGATCCCTGGGGAACACCAAAGGTAAAGGAAAAGCTTCTGCATGATCAGACACCCTCATCTCGAACTAAAAGCTAAACTTAAAACTGTGATCTCCTCAGTCTTTCCTGAGATGACGTTTCTGAGCCTCAAAGCGAACTATAAATAAACAAAAGAGAAATCAGACGGACAGAAACAACCGAGTGCAACACCCGAGGCATCACCAGATTCAGACACGCTCCACCTTTCAGCAGATGATCTGCATGGGTTCATGTGAGAAGACCACAGAGAACAAATGCAACGCATTAAAACGAAAGCTGCAGATTAATGTGGAGTGACACCTCCATTAAGATACAGGGCCTCGCCTCATTATTTCATCGGTCTGTCGCTACGCCGACCAGCGTCTCTCATCAGACGGTCCGCATCACCACACAGACTTGTCAGCTGTGAGAATCCTGAATGTTAAGCTGCTTAGGTCGCTGCTTGCACGCCTTCCTCCTTCCTTCCCTCCTTCCTGACCTTTTCCTTCTCATTACTCTCCTTTGAAGCCCAGGACGACAACAGGAAACCACACGAGGCGACACCGTAACATCCGGTCCTCATGAATAATGGACGAGCTCCTCGTATGGAAGCTGCTGTATCTCAAGCTGAACCCTAAAGGGAGCAGCTGAATATTTGTATTTTTTCTGTCCTGTTTGATTCTGCGGCTGCTACGGACACCACTGACTTTCCTACCTTCAGTGGTGCTGTTGCACCTACTGTTTGATACTGATGGAGGAGAAACATCTGACATGACCATCAAACTTTAGCCCATGTTTCTGTCCAACTCGTGAGAAGCACCATAGTTCTTTTACATCCCGGGATCAGCAGCGATATTGTGGCAATGCAGCTGGAAGCATAATTCAAGCGTGTGTTGGGGAAAAAAACACTCCCAGCCACTTAATGTGCAGAAAGAATCCAATGTTTCCATTTCATCACCGTGTACGCTCTCTTCAGGCCCGTCTTGAATGCATGATGAGTGTGTTGTTCTTAATTTAATGAGCTTCTGTAGCAAAGACACGTCACCAAACGTGTCAGACTTCACTTTTACAGGGTGGAGCTTAGCCAGTCACGCTAAGGTTCAGATAAGCATCAACATCAGGGCTGACGCCAGCCCACACATAAGAAGAGGTAGAGTTCCTCTACTAAGGTCCGGTTCCAACAGTGAGTTGGACTGTGATGTTAAACCTTTGCACCAGACTTCACCTCCTGGTGTGAAAGAACAGTTTTATTCTCCATAGATTGACTTCACATCCTTGACAACCAACAATGAACGAGTCGTTCATATTTTAGGAGGACATACTTTATTGTGTTATTAATTTCACCGTCATGACTGGTCCGGAGAAATCCGAGGACAAAGCTTAGCTAAGAGTAGGCAGCTTGTGCTAACTGAGAGTGGGCCAAACGCAGGAATCGGTGCTAATGATCGAACAACGTCTGAAACATTATATATTTATTATGTATGTAGCATATATATATTTTGTGGCAGGGTGGAGGAGCTGCAGCCACTCAGGCTGATTAGGGCACAGGTGGGCCCAATCAGCCTCTCCACTCTGCCAGCCTTCATAAGGCAGGGCTGCCCAGCAGCAAGGGGCCTGTGAAGCTGCTGGAGCTGGAAGCACGTGTCTTGGGTGATTGCTGGTAAATAAAGGGTTCTGCACGAAACTCTGTGTCCTCTCTATCCTGTCGGTCGGGCCCCGTGGCAGCGAGACCTGCTACACTGGCGCCCAACACGGGGCCCGACCGACAGGATAGAGAGGACACAGAGTTTCGTGCAGAACCCTTTATTTACCAGCAATCACCCAAGACACGTGCTTCCAGCTCCAGCAGCTTCACAGGCCCCTTGCTGCTGGGCAGCCCTGCCTTATGAAGGCTGGCAGAGTGGAGAGGCTGATTGGGCCCACCTGTGCCCTAATCAGCCTGAGTGGCTGCAGCTCCTCCACCCTGCCACATATTTATAGGGATATTTATGTAGTTTATATAGTGTATATTTATATAGATTTATATAATATTTGTATTTTCTATATATTGATATAATATTTATAGAAATATTTATATTTTCTATATACTTATATGGATAATTATGTACTAATAGGCATGTTTACGTAGTATTGATATAGACCAGGGGTCACCAATCTTCTTGAAACTGAGAGCTACTTCAAGGGCACTGAGTAATGCAAAGGGCTACCACTTTGATAAAACACTGCTGAAATAACAAAGTTACAGTTTACCTTTAATTTAACATTATTATTAATGAAAACACTAATCGTTAATGATTCATCAAAAATAATTATTCAGAACATGCAATATTTAATTTCTTATATACCTTTCCAAAAGTTTCATTTTCAAATGATCACTTCCACAACAATTTGCAGGAAATATTTTTCAATTTTCACAAGCCACTAACAGTTTTTATCAAATCATGAACTCTGAAGCATGTTTGTACAAATTATCAATCATGTAAGATTTAACAAAAATTATCTTGTATCTTGTGATATTTACTGAAATGTCTCTCCACGTTGTGCCGCTTAAGCCTGATTTATGGTTCCGTGTAAAATGGACGCACAGCCTACGGCGTAGGGTACGCGGCGCTGCGTACCCTACGCCGTAGGTTCTGCGTTGGTGTAACGCGGAACCTGAAATCAGCCTTTAGCCGTCGCCACAGTCGCATCGCAAATGAGAGACACACAGTTTTCTTTCACGTTAGTAAAAAAGAACTCTCCCTTCCATTCACTGTGAAAATGATACGTTTTCTTCCTTTTTCCAGCCATGTTTTTGTCAGTAGAAACCGCTTCCGTCTCCTCATCTTTGCTTTGCAGCGCTCACGAGCTCGTCTCAGCAAAGCTGTGTTTGGTCATGAAACTAGACTGACCTGACTTTTTTCATGATTTATATATATTTTTTTTTATTCACGTTTTTGTGTATTCATTTTTGAGTTTACATCACTGTGAATGTAATTTAAAAAGAATAGCAACACAATTAAATACAATTTTAGACAGAGCTAGTTCGGGATTAGTGCTATTTTTAGAACTGGCCTGCGGGCGACTGATGCGGTCGCTGCGGGCGACCTGGTGCCCGCGGGCGGGTGGTGACCCCTGATATAGACTATATTTATATGGATATTGTGTAGATATAATAATAGAAATAATGTAAATTCATAGAGTTATAAACCTATGTGCATATGTTACTGTTTATTTTTATTTTTTTATATACATGTTCGAAATAAATAAATTAATTAATTCATTAAAAAACGTGAGGTCTCGTTGTAAATGTTTGTCCTGCAGCTCTGCAGCTTGGATCGACTGACAAAACCAAGAGCCACAGCAGATCATTTCAGGACCCTTCAGAGCAGAGGTCTGCTCTACAGTCACGATGACCCTGGTGGGCGAGCCAGACCACAACACGTCCAACCCTGCTAGCAGCCGTTCAAGTGACCACAATTCCAAGTGGGGCTCTGATAGTCCTTGTTTCAACACTAGCAACACTTAAAAATGAGAATGTTCGGACAGATTTGATCACAATGAATGTAAAGTAATAAAGTGAAGTAATATCACTTAGCATCATGGGTTAGCGTAAGCGAAGTCAGTCCAGCTAAAACAGCTAACTGTGAGCTAAAGTGGGTGTGCTCCAGTCGGTTACAGGCGTGTTTGCTGCACCAATTTTGCAACATTACACCGCTCAGTATGAGAAAAAAGATCTTTCTGAAGCACTCTTCATAAAGCCTGTGGATGATGTCACAGTTGGAGATGTGTCCCGTTCTTCTTCTACACGCTTCAGCAGACCTCCGGTCTCCTGCTGCGACACATCACTCAGCTCTGAAACCAGCCAGTAGGACTGCTTGAGGTAAACAGTGAAACACCCAACAGCGAGCGGTTCCCTGTTTCAGGTCTGCAGAGCAGCTCTGCGTTGTGATTCCAAGAGGAGAGATGAAACCATAAGCCACTGGTGACTGGCATCACTGAAACGAGCTTTCATGGAGCCTCACATGGCAGTGGATGAGGACCGGGCCGGGTTTGTTTGTTCTCTCGGTCCAGAAATTGAGCACGCAGAGGAGCCGTCCATGCAGAAGCGATGTCGTTCTGCATGTCCTCGGTGGTACACAAGAAAACTTTCACTTCAGGAAGGATGAAAATTGGTTTTTGGTGTTTGGAGAAGCTGCCTTTGCTAAGTGTGGCTAAATAATTTGTGAGCTTGTAATCAGTGTCGGCGGCAGCGACAGGACTAAAACTGTCTGTTTGGAGCCAGCAGCAGGTCAAAACCACACCTGGCACTCAAACGTCCGGGCTGAATCCATAGACATATATAAAGGCTAGATGACTCGTCTGCGCTGCTGCCAATGCAGAGCGACGTCGTCACACGGCGGCCATCTTGCCACAGGAGACTCGCTCACTTTAACATTGTGTTTAATGGTGCATGTTCTGCTTAAACAACCTTAACTTGCTCAATTCTCAACAGATTTTCAAACAGGTTGGTTTGTTATGAACGTCAGAGATGTAGTTATGACACTGCATACTTGTGAATAATTATAAACATTGAAAAACGTACTTTTATATGAAAATAACAAGAAACAGATAGCTATGACATGGTATATTAAATCAATATTTCCATAGTATTCTTAGTAACATATACATGTTATATGGTAATAATATATATATGTATATATGTTATAATGTAAATATAAATGTTACTAAGAATACTATGGAAATATTGATTTAATATAAATACCATGTCATAGCTATCCGTTTTGGTTATTTTCATATGTTTTCAATGTTTATAGTTATTCACAAGTATGCATACATCTCTGACGTTCATAACAAACCAAACTGTTAGAAAATCTGTTGAGAATTGAGCAAGTTAAGGTTGTTTTGCAGTACAGGCACCATTAAACACAATGTTAAAGTGAGCGAGCTCTCCTGTGGCAAGATGGCCGCCGTGTGACGACGTCGCAGCAGCGCGGACGAGTCATTTAGCCTTTATATATGTCTATGGCTGAATCCATCCAGGAGGTTTTAAAAATTGTAGTTCCTCTGAACTACTGACCACTAGAGTCTGGATCCAGACCTGCAGTTCACCATCAGAGCGCGCTATCCTCTACACCAGGGGTGTCCAAAGTCGGTCCTCGAGGGCCGGTGTCCTGCATGTTTTACTTTTTTCCCTGCATCAACACACCTGATTCTAATTAACGGTCGTCACTACCTTGTCATCAAAGTCTGGATAGTTCTGTTGATGACCAAGCTCCTTGTATCACGGTTTGATAAAAAAAGGGACACATCTAAAACATGCAGGACACCGGCCCTCGAGGACCGACTTTGGACACCCCTGCTCTACACCGAAGCAGCAGTGAGAAACCTGCCGTCATCCTACGATGTGACAGAAATGTTCCTTAAACTGAACGGAGCACCAGAGCAACCAAGGTCCTGGTCATCAGAGACACTGAGGATCCGGACCGTAACCGTGGGGTCACCATCATCCTCTAGCAGGGGTCACCAACCCTGGTCCTCGAGATCCCCTATCCAGCATGTTTTAGATGTTTCCCTGCTTCAACACAACTGATTTAAATGAATGGTCGTCACCATCTTGTGATCAAGGTCTGGACAGTTCTGTTATTGATACAGCTCCTTGTAGCGCCATGGCGATGGCGCTTCATAGATTCCAGAGATGTCACCTCTGGACAAAGTTTCTTTTTTAAGTTTCATTTGTGAATGTATGTCTATATTGAAGTACTGCCAAAGGTTTCCATAGTTACCGTTGTCCATGTCGGCTGCTGATGAATGATGGTTCTTAACTCAGTGATTAAGGGCGTAGACTTTCATCCTTGTCTTTTACACCTTCATCCTCCAGGTTCCTTAAATGGTTAAATTATATTCTTCTCTGCAGAATGAAAAACACTCATATCCCCTCCAGCCTTTCTTTAGGGAGCACTGATTTGAACAATTTCAGTTAGTTTCTCACTTATTTGTTGACATACTCGAGGTCCTCTAACACGGAGGAGAGGCTTGCCCAACTAAACGTCAGTAAAAACGTAGGACAGCTGGGAGACACTAACCACGCTCATTCACATGACTCATTCCTTCTCCTGATGCCTGTGGTGAAAGCAGCTCCGACGTCCTTTTCATTCTTCCGTTTTGTTGTCAACATGCAGCTGCAGTTCTCGCTCATGTTGATCAGCGGTTTTATCAACACAAAACCCCCACGTTTCCCTGCAACCCCAGGGGTCATCGTGACATTCGTGCCCAGGACAGACCGCCGCTGTGACAGGGACGGGGTCGACTACCGCCTTCAGCCAAATGTTCACTAAGTAAGGAGACTACCGCCCCTCCTTCACTGCCTTGCCGCCACTTCCCTGGCACCACTTAACTGTGATTTCCAGCCAAATGTTTCCTGCAGCACGACCAAATGCTCTTTTGGTCGAATTTGTCATGCAGCGCAACAACAGAAGCAGAGGATTTCTGTACGGGACGTGGACGACGACAGCGCTGAGTGATGTGTGTTGCATTAACAGACACATCATGCACGGACATTTGTCTGAAATGCTGCTACTTGGGTCACAACCTTAGACTGTGTAAAAACAACTGAAGTACTTCTGAAGCCTTTTTTTGTTACGGCAGCACCTTGTTTGCATTTGGGCAGAACAAACAGCCCTGGTAGCCGCTGTCAATCAAATATTAATCAAAGGTAGACATTTTAGCTTGGCTGACTTTGCTTATGATAACCTATAATCCTCGTAAATTTGAATTTTATTTAATTCTCCTCACTAAACAAACCTCATTTTGACATCCAAAACAAGTGATGCTGTGTTCTGCTGGGTCTTAATTCACAGCTCAGAATCCAAAATAGTGCTAAATCGCTAAAGTGATAAATGAATGTAAAATCTAACAATGGACAAAGAATGTTTTTTCAACCAGACTGTAAATGTTTGCTTCTGCTGTAAAGTTGGACATTTGTACACGGATGTCAACTTTCGGAGCCCCTAGTGGTCAGTGGAGGAGCTGCAACCTTCCTCAGTTCCTTGTTGGCCTGGAAGTTCGACTTGGATGTTAAAACTTGGTCACAACTCTGGTGTTCGGTTCAGACGCAACCCAGAAAGAAAATATAACAACAAATGATGAAAAGAGACAAAACGGATGGAAGTTTCCTTCCTTCCAACGTTAATGACTGATGGCATGTTTATAGTCTCTCCCACTGATGCGTCTGAGCTGAGGTCAAACTTAGAGTATTTTACGACAAGTATCTGAATAATCTATAACTAAATGTCATCAACTTATATTTGAGATCTTATTCCATCTTAACTTTTGCCGATGAGCACTCTGAATGCCATCTCAAATCAGAGCATGGTGGCACTGATGCAGCACACCAAATGACCAGGAATAGGCTCCACCTCAAGGACCATTTCCAGTCAATAAAAAAAAAAAACAAGAAAATGTCACAGAAAACTGGGACCAGAAACCACTTCAACCACTAGTCTGCTTTAGATTTAAAAAGGTACAAGGGCTCCAGAGCAGTTATCCATTCATCTTTATTCCTATGTTTTTCGTAGCACCAGAACATCTCAGCATCGTGCCGAATGCAGAGCACTGTATAATGTCTACTTGTTAAAAAATGTCCGACTTGATTGTCCGATGCGACGTGGCGACACCGCAGTGCCTCCATTTACAGATAAGCTGACTGGGTACAGGCGGAACTGCTCCGTCAGCCTGAATTACACCTGAGAACAGCGACTGTACATAAAACTGTCCCGGTTCCCATGCAGGGGGACGGCACCACTGCATCCAACTCAAAGAACTAGTGAGTATGAGTTCTGTCATCTAGCCAACCTCCTCTCTTGCCAACAGCACGTCCCACCTGGCGGCCTTTAACAGTAGGACACGGTGGATTGTAACCGCGTAGGGATGAACACTCTGAGACAAAAGCGCACTGAGCTAGCAGTCCGAGAAAAACACCCAACTCTGAATCGGGGATGCTTCGCCATCATAGATTCCAGAGGAAAAGTAGAGATGCACCGATCGATCGACAACCGATGGCAATCGACTGATAATGCCTCGGTTTTGATCGGAGTCGTCAAAATAGTTCAGCGCAGGCCGATCCGATGACGTTTACAACACCAAACCGTGCGTTCCCACATTTCAGACCCAGGTCTCCTAAGGGGGCGTGACAGTCTACAAAACATCAGCAATGAAAATGGCCTTGCCGGTATGGGAGTTTTACAATGTCCGAAAATTTGCAGTTTGCAAGGTTTGTGCAAAGGAAATACCCCGAGGAGGAATGTTACTAAAGAATTTCAACACAATGAACCTGATAAGACATTTGAAGGTCCTCGCAAGAAGGAGTATATTGAGCTTTTAAAGTTGGCTGCCACTAAGGCAAAGAAAGAAAAGCAACGGCACTAACTCAGCTGTAACAGAGACCTATAAACAACAGCAACAACAGCAGGAAAAATAAAGAACTACATCGTGAGGTAATGGATTCATATCCCTTGATCAACAGCCGCTTTTTGTTGTAGAAGACATGGGGTTGAAACGTGTCGTTAGCTGCTCGGATCCCGGTATGCGCTGCCGAGTCGTAAATATTTCACTGCTGAATGCCAGCTGGAGTTATACCAAACTATAAACAGTCACATCCACAGCCTTATGCAGGACGACAGTCGTTTCAGCTTCACAAGTGACATTTGGAGTTCTAGTGTGAAGAGTTGTGCTTCACATACAAGAGTTTCCTGGGTCACACACTGCTATCACGAAAGCTTTTGCAAAGCTTTATAATACATTTTTATTTTGAGATTTAATTCCATTTTCCACAGGAAAACTAAGGTTTATAGTTTACAACTTTTATCAACTAAGAGTCTGCTGTTTGCTGTGTTGGTGTACTGCACATGTACGTAATTATTGCCACAAGAAAGCTTAAGCTAGTAAGCTACACTTTGTAAACTGAGTCTTAAGGCTGAGTTATGGTTCTGCGTCAAAACAACGCCGCGTACCCTACGCCGTCACTGACGTGCACATCCCAAAAATTGTAACTACGCGTCTAGGCAACGCAGACCAAACGCAGACCGAGAGGGCTGTTATTGGTTTGCTTGGAAGCAACGCATTTCCGGTTTCTGGTTTGAAGCAGTCGTGAACTTTCAGCGCTCTTTTCTTCGTTTATGTGTGATTTCTTTTTTGTTTTTGTTTTTTGCACAATAGTTGTCCTTATCTCTTTGATTCACTGTGAACGTGAAAAGTCGGATAAACCATTCAGGATTCAGCGGTCGCGGGGGGTACTGCTCAGAAAAAGATGGAGTGACGGCGTCACGGTGACGGCGTGTGCTCTGCGTTGGTTTGACGCAGAACCATAATTCAGGCTTTAGTCGTATATAAGAGTCTCTAGAGTGTGAAATATTGCTCATTACCTCAGCCTGCAATAAAACAATGGTCAATTCATGATACTTTCTCATATCCTAATTTTTATACCTAATAATATAATGACGGTGTTGTGTACATGAGACAACAATATTGCCAAATTTATGGATTTCATACTGTCATCGGTGATCAGCAATATTGGGATTAGCAGATACTGTTTTGGTGATTGGTGATCAGTCCTCAAAATCCTGATTGGTGTATCTCTAAGGAAAAGCCCACTTGATCTGTGCGACAATTCATTGTTGCTGTCCCGGATAATTTCGGTAAGACATTAACATGAGCTGGCATCTTGAAAACATACAATCTTTGCTTTACCCTGATTGGACAAAGAGCTTAAAGGAGCATGAGGCTCCTTTTAAGAAATGAGACTCTCTAGCGCCACCCTTCGCTACGACGAACGTCGGGGGTACTGCAGCCAACAGCAAAGTCGGCACGGGAGAACGGGGAGAACGCACATGCAGCGTCATGTGACGTCACATCCACAGGACAGCGCGGGAAATTCCGGCCCGGAATTGCAGCACATTTTGCAGCACACAGCCTGTTCAAGGCAAAGGAGAGATACACTAGAGGAATCATTCTTTTTGGTTTGGAACGCTTCATCTGACATTATTACTAGAAAACTTAAAACGTATACGAATTATTTTCATAAATCCTGCCTCGATCCTGCCTCAAGCTCCTTTAAGTGACATGTTGACTCTATCAGCTGTGATGATTCCATGGAGGTGTCTGCCACCCAAAACCACAAGCTGTTCCTGAGATACGTCCTTGAACAAACAACCTTCGACATGCTGTAGAGATGATGTTTAGATCACTGAAGGACGTGGGAGAGAAGACGACATACACATTAAAGAGTAATTACGGTTTATTGGTTATATTCTGACATCAGAAACACCTCCAGACCCGTATCATCTGGGATATTTGGGATGTGTTTGATCTTTATCCGTTCTATCTCATTCTCATCTCTTTATCATCTTAAACGGGTTGTGTACGAGCACATCAGAGAGCTCAAACAAGAGCACTGCCTTGATTCCTCGGCACTAATGAATGAGATACCAATCTGCAGCCTCTGGACCTGATCTAAACTCTTTCTTCTTGGTGACGTTCTGCTCTGAGCTGACATGTCGTCGGCAGCCATCGCAGCGAGGGAGAAGCTCCAACCCCAACTGAGCTGCACCACTGAGTTATCCTGGTTGGGAGCAGCCGAAACAGAGGACGAAACGTTCCCAGGTCAGCCAAGAAATTCAGTCCCTCCAGCGTTTCCTGGGTCTGCCTCGGGTCCTCCTCCCAGTTGGACACGCCTGCCCAAGGGCTTCCTCAGCAACCAGCTCGACTGACACGTCGATGAGACCCACCCCTCAAACACAGACGAGCCAGTAGCTGTTGGGCATCAGTCCCACACGCTGTATCAACGACAGTGCACCAGAAGAAGAACAAGAAGAACAAGAAGAATAAGAAGAAGACGAAATCTCGAGAATTATTTTCTGCCTTTTTCTGCTAGTTGTTGTATTAAAAATCGGCGTCCTGGTTTTCCCTGGCTGTTCAAACAGGTAAATATTGTTTCTTTTGCATCCGAGCATGTCTTATTTATTAAAAAAAGTTTCCTCTGTATCAGTTTAACGTTAATGGTTTTAGCGTTGCAGATATGGCTGGCAAAATCAGCCACTACCGTACTGGCCCGAATATAAGACGGGTGTTTTTTGCATTATATTCGGGCCAATACGGTACTTTTAAAATGAGACCTCGCGACCAGGAGAAACAAGACTGCAGGTGAAACAGTGCAGACAATTAACGTTACAGGAAGTTAAAAAGTAATAAATCATGTTACTGACGAGATGCAGCAATTTTGTCAGGGCTGAAAGTGGTTCACAAATATGCATGAAAGGTTATAGTGAGGGTCAGAGTGCAGGACAGGACGAGGTGGCGAGGCGAGGGTAACGTTAGTCAGTTTCCAAGTCAATAGGAGCATATCAACCCAAAGCCAAAGTGTACGTGATTTAAACATGACTTTTTATTCATCTTTACAGATCTTCTCAAAAACACAAAGCCAGTGGGTTTGACAAACGGTGGCTGAACCAATTTACCTGAGGAAGGTTTGGTCTGTTATTTATGCCAAAAGCACTGTGACCCCATGCAGCAGGCAATTGCTGCTAGTCTTGTAAGACAGCCATCTACCAACTACAGGCTGGACACATTAAAAAGGTATGAGATGAAGGCGGTGAAGGTGAAGACACCTCTGTGCAGCAGACTGAAGGAGAGGCACTTGGATGTCTGTTGTGAGGAGACCATCCATGGACCAGACCAGGACCATCCATGGACCAGACCAGGACCATCCATGGACCAGACCAGGACCATCCATGGACCAGACCAGGACCATCCATGGACCAGACCAGGTCTTGGCCTACCAGGAGCATGAGGAAGTTCTACAGATGGAAAAATAGGAGGCTGAAATGTTCTCTGTCTGGTTACGAGATTTGTCAGTAAATGTCTGAAACCCTACAAAAAACTCAAAATCTTACTTTATCTTACTTTCCAGTCAAAATGTTTTATTTCTAGTCGAAAGAAAATCATTACATTTGAAATAAGACAGTCATCTAAAAAGTAACTAGACCATTTTCACTCATTTCAGTGAATATTTTCACTTGTTCTATTGGCATTTTTTTTTTGGTATGATTGAGTTTTTATATTTGTATTTATATTTTTATGTTAATAAAATAATGCTTTAACATGATAATTGTCATATTTTTAATCATATTACAACTCCCAAAATACAAAATATTTTGCTTGTAAAAAGTGTTTGCTTGAGCCAGTTGAAGGCCCGGTTTACCCGCACGCGTGTGATCAGGATGGAGCCACCTCTGCCTCAATTAGAGCAGGAAAAAACCCCGCACAGGGATCAGAACTCAGACATCTGTAGCTTTCAGCACCAGAGACAATCAATGGGTGACCCTGAACTCTCAACTGTTTTCACTGAATTAAATCGACGTGTCTGGGGAACTCGGTTCCAGGTATCCACACAGGAGGGGCAACAGAGTTTATTTCATTTTATTTTATTTACTAAATCTTAACAAAATTGAGCTGGATGCTTTGGATTAAGCTTCTAGCTCCATCAGTGGAGAGTCTGTGAAAACTAAAATTCATCATTAATGTATTTGAAATCATTCTAAATACGCGTCGTAGTTTATCAGATACAATATTCATAAATCAGTGGTGTCCCAGATGTGTGCAGCTGGAGGCTGCTGCAGACGTGATGCAGAGATGCAGCGAGGTTAGTGGACACCCCTCCAGGCCAGAGGCTACAGGTGTCACGAGAGATGAACCGAAGCGGTGCACTGACTTTTTACACGCCGGTATAATCTGTTTATTTAAGTATTGAGGATATATATTTATCCTCCTTCTCCATTATTCATGCGCCGCCGCCGTGATGAGATCGGTTTCTGCCGCTGTGGAGCAGACTGAAATATCCTGGATCACATTCACGGCCGCGTCTCCCTGTTCACTCGCCGTAGGGTGACTTCCTTCGACTTGTTCTTCTGTGAAGACATTGTTCTGAGCGGAAAAGCTTCAGAACCAGCGTTTAGCCCAGAGAAGAGTAAAAATTCATGGCTGAAGGATGGAGGCCGGCGGCGAGGCTGGCAGCAGCTTGTAATGGAGCGAGGAGACAGAAGCAAATACTAAAACTTTAAAGGCGGTCGGATCTGTACGCACACAAGCGCTGCATTATGCAAAGAAAACCAACGGAAGTTGAATTAAACACTTCCCTCAGTTGTCTGAAACGCAGCTTTGTCTGCAGGACTTTTGAATCGGAGGAAAAATGTTCCATTTAAGGAAACACAGATGGAGAATGTTGTTAAAAATAACATCAGCAGCAGAGTGAGAGGAGATAAAACCAGGTTTTCTAGAGTCGCTGATCGCAGGATTCAACCAGCGGGAGTAGGTACGGCATCTAGCAATACTGTATTACTACACATACTGTAATACTACCAATATACTAGCAATACTGTAATACTACCAATATACTAGCAATACTGTAATGCTAGCAATACTGTAGTACAACTAATATACTAGCAATACTGTATTACTACCAATACTGTAATACTACCAATACTACAATTTTACCACACGATTAGAAGCAGGAGGTCCAGCTCAGAAACCGCAGGCACCGTTGAGTGCAAACAAATAGAAGTTCCAAAAGCTCTTTTCCGAACCCTCCTGGCGGGCTCTCCAGCGCCAAGCTCAGAGAAACCAAAATAGCCTACACCGTGAATCCACTGTCAAGCACGGAGGTGGAGGGATGCTGGTATGGGCTTGTTTTGTCGTAGGAGTACATCTGTCGATTATTCTCCTCCACTAGTGCTAATCGGACTGGTCCGTCTGCTTATTTATCGATCTACTTGCAAGCTCTACCGCCCTCTTCACTTCCTGTAGTATATTACAACATCAACCAAACACCCCGAACCAGCGGTAAAGGAACGCCGGCTTGTCTGTGACATTAATGGGGTTTTATAGGACAGATCAATCACAACTGATAACAACTGATAACGTCCAGCACAAGGAGCTGGACACTTGCCAGTCACTAGGACCGGAGTCTTCTAGAGACAGATGTGAGGACATCTGTCTGATATAAAACTTGGCAGAAGCTGGGTCATGTGACAGGAAATGACCCCAAACACAGCCACAAATCTACGTCAGAATAACTTGAAAGGGTTCTGGAATGACCTGGTCAAAGTCCAGACCTGAACCGGACTGAGATGCTGTGGTGGACCTTCAGAGACAGTGTTGCCAGATACCGAAAAAACCCAATTATCGTACAGAGAGCCCGAAACGATCATATTTTGTATAAAATGATCATACGCTACAACAGCGGTGTCATCAGCAAACAAGTTGTTTGCAACACTGTTAGGAGAGCTGCTTAGAAGTGAACTTCCAAAAACCTCCACCAACTGAAGCAACATTGGAAAGAAGAAATACCAGAACTACTCCACTATGATGAAGTGAGACAGGAAACATCTACTGAGGGTTCCTGCTGAAGGAAACATCTACTGAGGGTGAAGGAAACATCTACTGAGGGTTCCTGCTGAAGGAAACATCTACTGAGAGTTCCTGCTGAAGGAAACATCTACTGAGAGTTCCTGCTGAAGGAAACATCTACTGAGAGTTCCTGCTGAAGGAACCATCTACTGAGAGTTCCTGCTGAAGGAACCATCTACTGAGAGTTCCTGCTGAAGGAACCATCTACTGAGAGTTCCTGCTGAAGGAACCATCTACTGAGAGTTCCTGCTGAAGGAACCATCTACTGAGAGTTCCTGCTGAAGGAACCATCTACTGAGAGTTCCTGCTGAAGGAAACATCTACTGAGGGTTCCATCTGCTGAAGGAAACATCTACTGAGGGTTCCATCTGCTGAAGGAAACATCTACTGAGAGTTCCTGCTGAAGGAAACATCTACTGAGGGTGAAGGAAACATCTACTGAGGGTTCCATCTGCTGAAGGAAACATCTACTGAGGGTTCCTGCTGAAGGAAACATCTACTGAGAGTTCCTGCTGAAGGAAACATCTACTGAGAGTTCCTGCTGAAGGAAACATCTACTGAGGGTTCCTGCTGAAAGAAACATCTACTGAGGGTTCCATCTGCTGAAGGAAACATCTACTGAGGGTGAAGGAAACATCTACTGAGGGTTCCATCTGCTGAAGGAAACATCTACTGAGGGTTCCTGCTGAAGGAAACATCTACTGAGAGTTCCTGCTGAAGGAAACATCTACTGAGAGTTCCTGCTGAAGGAAACATCTACTGAGAGTTCCTGCTGAAGGAACCATCTACTGAGAGTTCCTGCTGAAGGAACCATCTACTGAGAGTTCCTGCTGAAGGAACCATCTACTGAGAGTTCCTGCTGAAGGAACCATCTACTGAGAGTTCCTGCTGAAGGAACCATCTACTGAGAGTTCCTGCTGAAGGAACCATCTACTGAGAGTTCCTGCTGAAGGAAACATCTACTGAGGGTTCCATCTGCTGAAGGAAACATCTACTGAGGGTTCCATCTGCTGAAGGAAACATCTACTGAGAGTTCCTGCTGAAGGAAACATCTACTGAGGGTGAAGGAAACATCTACTGAGGGTTCCATCTGCTGAAGGAAACATCTACTGAGGGTTCCTGCTGAAGGAAACATCTACTGAGAGTTCCTGCTGAAGGAAACATCTACTGAGAGTTCCTGCTGAAGGAAACATCTACTGAGGGTTCCTGCTGAAAGAAACATCTACTGAGGGTTCCATCTGCTGAAGGAAACATCTACTGAGGGTTCCATCTGCTGAAGGAAACATCTACTGAGGGTTCCTGCTGAAGGAAACATCTACTGAGAGTTCCTGCTGAAGGAAACATCTACTGAGGGTTCCTGCTGAAAGAAACATCTACTGAGGGTTCCATCTGCTGAAGGAAACATCTACTGAGGGTTCCATCTGCTGAAGGAAACATCTACTGAGGGTTCCTGCTGAAGGAAACATCTACTGAGAGTTCCTGCTGAAGGAAACATCTACTGAGGGTTCCTGCTGAAAGAAACATCTACTGAGGGTTCCATCTGCTGAAGGAAACATCTACTGAGGGTTCCATCTGCTGAAGGAAACATCTACTGAGGGTTCCTGCTGAAGGAAACATCTACTGAGGGTTCCATCTGCTGAAGGAAACATCTACTGAGGGTTCCATCTGCTGAAGGAAACATCTACTGAGAGTTCCTGCTGAAGGAAACATCTACTGAGGGTTCCTGCTGAAAGAAACATCTACTGAGGGTTCCATCTGCTGAAGGAAACATCTACTGAGAGTTCCTGCTGAAGGAAACATCTACTGAGGGTTCCTGCTGAAGGAAACATCTACTGAGGGTTCCATCTGCTGAAGGAAACATCTACTGAGGGTTCCTGCTGAAGGAAACATCTACTGAGGGTTCCTGCTGAAAGAAACATCTACTGAGGGTTCCATCTGCTGAAGGAAACATCTACTGAGAGTTCCTGCTGAAGGAAACATCTACTGAGGGTTCCTGCTGAAGGAAACATCTACTGAGGGTTCCATCTGCTGAAGGAAACATCTACTGAGAGTTCCTGCTGAAGGAAACATCTACTGAGGGTGAAGGAAACATCTACTGAGAGTTCCTGCTGAAAGAAACATCTACTGAGAGTTCCTGCTGAAGGAAACATCTACTGAGAGTTCCTGCTGAAAGAAACATCTACTGAGAGTTCCTGCTGAAGGAACCATCTACTGAGAGTTCCTGCTGAAGGAACCATCTACTGAGAGTTCCTGCTGAAGGAACCATCTACTGAGAGTTCCTGCTGAAGGAAACATCTACTGAGGGTGAAGGAAACATCTACTGAGGGTTCCTGCTGAAGGAAACATCTACTGAGGGTGAAGGAAACATCTACTGAGGGTTCCATCTGCTGAAGGAAACATCTACTGAGGGTTCCATCTGCTGAAGGAAACATCTACTGAGAGTTCCTGCTGAAGGAAACATCTACTGAGGGTTCCATCTGCTGAAGGAAACATCTACTGAGGGTTCCTGCTGAAAGAAACATCTACTGAGGGTGAAGGAAACATCTACTGAGGGTTCCTGCTGAAGGAAACATCTACTGATGGTTCCTGCTGAAAGTGGATCTCAGCGCTGTTCAGTGACTCTAAGTCATTTCCACCATGTGAGGATGAGGAGGGGAGGTTTGTTATAAATGTAATCAATCCTCTTATATAAACCATAGCTTCCGTCAACTGCTGTCGGATTTTGTCGCTGACCGTCTGATTTCAGGAACAGAGGAACGGTGGCTCACGAGGAGGAGAGGGAGTGTTTGGTGGAGGATCTTTTCTGTTGAATTACAAACTTTAAGCTTGTTAACTTTGTCTCTGTATCCATCCGTGACGCCGTAAGAAGATTTACTGAGGTCTGATCCGTTCAGCTGCTTTTTATGTTAAAACCTTTGAAGCAAGCACAGTTTTCAATTTAGAGCCTAAACTCCAGCCAGTTAAGCGTGTCCGATTTAAAACGCAACAGAGAAAGGAAAGTTTACATTTAAATGAGCAGTGAAGAAGAAGGAAAGGCACATCTGGGCTCCCTGTTTGGGGCATCAAACCATCACATGGTGTGCAAAAGGGAGATCCACTGTCTTTCTGATCCAAATAAATATGTTTCCGTTGACCACCGAGAAGGTTTGGTTTAGATTTTATCGTATTGTGATGAGGCAGGTGCTCACGGCGTCAGCTCCGGATATGTCACTACCCTGCAAGTCTCTGAGCAGTCAAACCTCTGCAGACTCTGGTTGCCCAGATTTAATGACAGGATCGCTCTGAAGTCGGGCTGAACCACCTTAATCTCACCTTCCTGCGTGAAACACCTGCAAGGCTTCACCCTGGAAGGGAGTAACAGAGCTACGACACAGGTGTAACAGCCACACAAGACGAGAGACGAGGGGAGACAGGAGCGTCGGGGGGGCTACAGGGAGGGGGAATATTCCCAGGCCTTGACGACTGCGTCGGGCGAAGTCTCGGACACACGGACAGTTTTTTAGTTTTCTCTCTTCAGTTTGGGTGCTCATAAAGCCACAATATAGTTTATTTCTGTTTTTTCCCCATATATTCACAGAGAAACGTAGGACCCACAATTTCTTTTTATTCACCTCTTTTTTTAAATCTTTTTTCTTGAAAGTTTGCGCGTTGAGAAGTCAGAATTTTAGTTTTCTGTTTTTTGTTAGTGTCAAAATTTCAGAGTCTTCTTGCAAACTTATTTTTTTGTCTTTTCTGGTACATTTCCATCATTACAAAAACCACAGTGTGTTTTGTGACTTTTTTTCTTTTCTTTTGTTTTACATTTTTGCAATCTAATCTAATTAGCAAATTTACCAATCAGAATTTGGGACTTTTCTCTTGCAAATTTGTTGGTCCATTAAGTCTCAAAAATGAACACACTTGTAAATCAGAGTTTATTAGTTTTCTATTTCAATTTTCTTAGTTTATGAAGCCGTGATTTTCAGTTTTCTCTCATAAATAAGACAGTTTTAAAAAAGGAAATCAAAAACTCTGTAGCTTAGAGATCTGGACATAACGCTAGCAAATCTAAATTTGCTTTGCTGGGAGGACGAGGAAACATCTGTTGGAGCTCATTAAAAATGCCCCCAAGTCTTGGGGAGCCAATCAAATCAGTCTATTCTTGCAGAGGAAGTCGGGATTCAGGCTTTTCACCATAAACTGAACAGAAGACGGCCCTCAAACCCTTCCATCGCAGGTTGGATGTATTTGCTGTTTCGTCGATGGACTTTAACTTACAACTCACATCAAATCGTTTGTGCTGCTTTAGTTTTGAAGATATAACGGGTTAATTATGAAGCGATGACGTCACGCAGCCCCCTGACTTTGTTGATGTCTACAAGCGGGGTGATTGAAGTAATGAATGAATGGGCATATATTCACCTGTTCACTGCGGCGGCTGCATGGAGAGGAGGGGAGTAGGGAGAGTGTAGTTTTTTGTTCACCACTTGAAATATTTACAAACTGAGAGTGAATATCTTGCCTTGCCTTGCTTTTGACTGTTTGTTCGGCGTTGGAGGAAAATAAATACGGACACAGTTAGATAACATGGAAATGGCTTGTCGTTTGTGTAGCGAGTCAGCAGTACCACGCTCCCTCACTTAACCTCTCATTTTTTTCCACAGATCGTTTGTTTCACATCCATAAGTCTTGAAAAAACACCACAGATAATCACTCTCAACGAGCAAGTCAACAACAACAAAGTCGGGGGGCTGTGTGACGTCATCTGTCATAATTAACCCGTTATATCTCCAAAACTAAAGCAGCACAAACAATTTTTTTTGCTGCACAAACCAGCACTAACGCACGATTGAGAATATTTTCACTGATTTTTGCGTGGGGTGGGGGTCCAGCTTCACGCAGGTCCCCTGAACTCATCACGACAGCTTTACAGAGACCAGCCCCCTAAACAAAACCTTCCATAGGGCCCCCGAAAAACCTAGCACCGCCTCTGTCGGAGGTTTACTTCAGTCTAAGAGGAAAAACACTTGATGAGAAAAGAGGGGAGTTCACGCTTCTCCGTGGGGAGCTTCCGATGGTTGAGCCTGGTTGTGTGTGTCACGTGACCGAGGGGCAGGTTTGATTTGATTGATTGAAATCTTTATTTCGAGCATACATAAGAAAAAAATTTTAAAGCAAAAAAAAACAATTACACAAAACAAAAAAAGAATACAAATGAACAGTCATTAAACAAAATCAAAGGGAAATAACCTTCATGACCGAAAAGGAGTAGGAGGAAGTAAAAAACGTATGAGTCTCTCTAGAACAGGGCTCGGCAACGCAAAATGTTGAAAGAGCCATATTGGACCAAAACACAAAAAACAATTATGTCTGGAGCCGCAAAAAATGAAAAGTCTTGTATAAGCCTTAGAATGAAGGAAAATGGTGAAAGGTTAAATGTCGAGAAAAAAGTCGAAATGTCGAGAAAAAAGTCAAAATTCCGAGAAAAAAGTTGAAATGTCGAGGAAATAGTAAAAATTTCGATAAAAAAGTCGAAATGTTGAGAAAAAATTTGAAATGTCGGGAAAAAAGTCGAAATGTTGAGAAAAAAGTCGAAATGTCGAGAAAAAAGTCAAAATTTCGAGAACAAAGTTGAAATGTCGAGATTAATGTTGAAGTACAATTTCGAGAAAAAAGTCGAAATGTCGAGATTAAAAAGGAAAGGAAAAGGGAAGAAAAAAAGAGGAAAAAAAGGAAAAAAAGAAAAAAAAAGAAAAAAAAGAAGACAAAAAAAGGGTCAAAACATTTTTGAAAAAGCTCCAGGAGCCACTAGGGCGACGCTAAAGAGCCGCATGCGGCTCCAGAGCCGCGGGTTGCCGACTCCTGCTCTAGAAACTCTTGTTTCTATTTCAATTTTGCTTGAAAATAAAAATAAGAAAAAATAAAACAGCAAGCTTTACTTTATCAAAAAATGATACCTGTTATTACATTATAAAAATAAAAATATTACAGCACTTCATTGCAATATTATACCTGGTCATTATAAATATAAATATACTTGAGCATTATACATATTATACCTGAGCATTATAAATAAATGATATACCAGAGCAATTATAAATAATATACCTTTACAACATATATAATAATTATTACATATACCATCTATGTACGTACATTAGTTTCTGGCAGCTGTCAGACAGGTGAGGCGGCTCTCACCTGAGCATCAGCAGGAGCAGCTTCCAGGCGAGCAGAGAGCCCGCGGCGGAGAGATTTCTCCTCATCCTCTCCTCCTCCTCCTCTCCTCCTCTCCTCCTCTCCTCCTCCTCTCACGCTTCCCGCGCGGTCACCCGGGTCACCCGCGCCTGAGCATGCCACCGGGTCAGGAATCCTCCTCGGAGTCAAGGTGCGCCGGTACTTCCCATCACTCCAGCGGGGAGACGGAGCAGACTGACTCCGCTCTGAGCTCCGTCCGCGCTCGCTGCTACAGCCCCGCCCCCCGCCGGGGCGGACCTGACGGGCAGGCGGCTCGGCCAATCAGCGCAGGCGGGGCTGGTTCACGCCCACCCATGCGTGACTCCCATCCTCCTCCTCCTCCTCCTCTCTGAGTCTCCATCTCTTTCTGCTCAGCTGGACTTCATCAGAGTCACATCTGTTCATGAAGTAGCCGACGTTGATGACAGGAGTGTTTACATCCACACGAAGAGCCCCCGGCGAGAAATGTCCAATCTGAGCGCTCAGGGATGGTTTAAGAGGGAAAAAAACAACTGTGGTTCCTCTGCTCACCACTAGAGTCTGGACCCAGACCTGTGGGGTTCTTTACTAACAACCGGGTAGATCCAGACCTGCAGTTCCTCTACTGACCACTAGGGTCTGGATCCAGACCTGGGGGTCCTTTACTAACAACTGGGGTCTGGATCCAGACCTGCAGGTCCTCGACTGGCCGCTAGGATCTGGCTCCAACAGCGAGTCCATCACTGACCTCGAAGTTAAAAGGTCCAACAGAAATAAACATATTTACAGTCAAATTCAAGAAACCGTTTGGTCTAGGGGTGGGTGAAAAATATTGATATATCGATATTTTATCGATATACATGTGTAGGAACGATAATCGATACATAAATCCAAGTATCGATTTAAAAAAAAATATTTTTTTGCCCTGGCTGGCCAAATGTGGCATGTATAGCCCAGGACTGTTTTTGTGAGGGTAGCTCACATTAGCTACCAAGGGAACACGGGGAGAACATGCAAACTCCACACAGAAAGGCCCTTTCGCCAACCCCACCCAGGGTGTGGTGCTGAAGTCATGGGGGAACTAACACGCACAGCTTCCCCAGCGGGAACTGAACCCAGGACCTTCTTGCTGTGAGACGGCTGCACTACCAGCTGCGCCACCGTGCCCCTTTATTTTCTTTTTGTTTGGTATTTTTGGTAAATTGGTATTGTAACTAGAATATCGATATTGAATCGTATCGAATCGTATCGTATTGGAAATCGTATTGACTTGGGACCTAGTGTATTGGAATCGTATCATATCAGGAGGTCTGTGATGATACCCAGCTCTAGTTTGGTCTCAATCATTTGGTTTCACATCCATGATGACTCTGAGGGGGTGATTTAAACTTTGTACCATACTAAGAATTTATGTAAAGCAACACATTTATTTCTAATGTGATTGTTAGGCAGTTGAGTCAGCCAATGGCTAGCCGCTATCACTTCCTCATCTGAAATTCCTCCTGCTACCACACTTAGCAAAGCAATGAGACATTTGTATTAGCTCAGCGTCAGCTGAATGAGACAGTCATCTTTGATTTCTTCATTGAGTCAACATGTTAAACAGTCTATGTCGTTGGATCCGTCTGCTGGCACCACTAAAGGAGCTGGTAGCCAAAGCTAACTTTGATTGACATATGTGGGGTGTTCCCATCAACTTCCTCCATGCGAAAACAGGCTTGAAAACTGCTCTTCAGAAACCAATGGGTCACATGACTGAATGGGTCGACCATTGTTATGAACAGTCTGCTGGTTCGCCGGAGAGGACAAAAACAGAGGTATGAACAGACCACAAAACCAAAGTAAATATGTAGATGTTTTCTGTTTGGCAAAATTGCTGGTAAGCTAAAATTGCAAACTGTGATAGACTTAAGGTGGGCAGGTTTCCGGGGTCTGTTACTGTAGGGTTCCCAGTTCTGTTCCAGCAAGGTTCTCAGGTCTGTCCCAGCAGGGTTCCAAGGTCCGTTCCAGCAGGATTCCTAGGTTTGTTCCACCCAGTCACATGGCGCCATGCAGAACGATAAAATAAGAAGCTTTGAAAGCACTCGGCAGAAAACTGATGGATGATGTCACACAGGCCTGTCCAGTTCTTCTTCCACAGTCTGTGGGTTCAAACACTGACAATGTCACAGTTTGATTTAAGTTCCTGTTTTATTTGAAACTTATGTCTTTGTGTTTCAGTTCTGTTTTGACTTCCCTGGTTCCCATCTGCCCTAATTGTCTGCACCTGTGTCTCTTTAACCCCTCTGTGTATATCTGTTCCTGTCTTTCCCTTGCTGGTCCATTTGTAACATTTCACATGATAAAGGTTGGTCAGTGGAGACCGAGTCGCCTTTGGTGACACCAGGAGGTGGCCAGGAGGAACCGTTTTTTTAGTAAACAGATGAGGGTTCAAGATTTTCAATGTTCTTTAAGAGGAAGAATAGGGTCGTGGCTTCAGAACGTTGGAGACAGAGTAGTAGAGCATCCTCTGTGTGAACTGAAGCTGTTGAAACCTGAGGCCACTGGTTTTTATTCTTCCCTCAGCCGGCGACTCCATTATCCTCGAGTTCATCAGATGACCTTGAGAGGCATGTGAGGCGGCGTGACGCCTGAAACCGGCTGGTCGGACTGGCTGCATGACCTCAGGATCTTTGACTATGAGAGCATCTGGGGAGGTCTGTGGGGCCAGGGATGACTCACCGCCGGCTCCTAGCAACGCTGGGAAAAGATTCCGGGTCGCTTAAAGGATCCGTCCGACAAGTGCACTGACCTGTGGTATATATCTTGAGAAGAGAGAAGAGTAGAGTGATGGGTACAGGAAGTGACATGACATCCGGATCCGGGGGGGCAGTTACCAGATGATTGCACAGGTCCTTGTAGGACCATCAGATTCTTGACATTGGTCATGGAGACACATGGAGAAATGCTCAGCAGCTAAAAGTAGCATTTTGAAGAATGAGGTTCGTCGCTCTACTACTACACGCTAACAGGTTTGATTTTAGCTACGAGTCACAACGGCTCAAAACATTTGGTTGCACACTAACCTCATCTGAAGATGTAGATTTGACCAGAAACAAAGACTAGACCAGCTTCAAAGTCTTTCCCTTTGCACAACACTTGCTAATATTTTTATTTCTCTAAGCCCGTTGTTGATGTCTTTACCTCTTGGCATTGTGTTAACACATACCTGAAAGTTCCAGACCAGCAAACTGCCAAAACCACTTTTGTTGAGGTCTGCTCACCCTCTGATGACCAGTTGATCAAGGGCTGATGATTAGCGCCACCTGACTGCCTCTCCTAGATCTCCCTGGGGGCTTCTTGCGGTCGCCCACATGCTTTTGGAGGCTTTGCCATGTCTTTTCAAGACTGCGTCTTCACTAAAACCCTTGATTTCCTGTGACGAATCTGCAGCGAAGCGTTCATGTGAAGACCTACGCTGCTGCTGGAGGACTCTGGGATGATTTCTGGTGCTGGTGAACGGTCGTGCAGGAGAGGAAACCAGTCACCACATGTGAGACAGACATGTCGTGGCGTGAGTGGCGTGTGTGGCAGCGACCTTCCTCCCAGGGGAACGTGACCTTTATTTAGGCATTTCGCTGACAGCAAAGTGCTGAACACGTCAGTCTCTGCTCTGCAGCTGTTATCCTGAACATGCTGCCACTTTTCACCCACTCTTCACACACAGCAGCTCAGAACCCCTGAATCAAACCCAGATTCTGGATTTAGTCTTGGGCAGAACCAGAGAACCAGTCGGTGCCACGGTGATGTCCCCTCCAGTCCCCGTTGTCTGCGACTGTCATTGTGGATCTGCTCAGTCTGTGACCTCAGAGCCTCGGAGCCTCAGAGCACACAAACAAGAGATCTAATTGTGGGCGGGGCCTGACTGTTTGTGGGCGGGGCCTGTCAGTGCTGGAGATCCTCCACGTTGTCGTGTCCAAACCTGTCAGAGCGTGTGCTTTTGTTACCTGCAGGAAAAGACTGCTATCATCAACCCACATGTTCACATGCTGCCGCTGCAGATCCCACATCACTGACGACACTTTCAGACAGACAGAGTTGATGATGGACGGATGACATAATCCATCATGTTACGCAACAGCAGGTAATGGTCTTTAGTGTGTCACTAATGTCTGTAATCTCTGTTGTAGTATTTCTTTTCTCTATCCGCCTTCATGTTCCCGACCTGATTCTGACTCCAGTGTGTGTGGAAGGATTTAAATGTGGCGTTGATGTCGTGTTGATATGTTGAGAAGCCGTCTCTGAGGGTGTATGGGAAGCCATTAGGGCCATAAAACACCCTTCTAATAATGTGTTCTGTCATGAAGACATGTTCAGAAAAGAAACAAATCCAGTTTAATTGAATCAGAATCCTCACGGATTTAAGTTTTTTCCTGCTGAGGATCAGGAAGGTTCCTGAGCATCCATCCGTCATCTACACCCATCTACACCGGTTCAGGCTCATGAGGTCATTTGGAGCATGAACTGTACAAAAAAGAGCAAACACCGCAGGGAGTCAGGTTTTATGAACATTTTACATCTTTTATGTTCGCTGGCGCTGTGCAAAAGCACAGCGCCATATTGGCAGGAACTGACTCCCTCAGCTCCGGTTTATCCAAAAGGGGGAAATGGGCAGCGCAGAACTGTAACTCATTAGGACACGCCCACCTTACCTCAGTATTATCCTGCTAAGCTATGATGTTATTGTACATAGATTCTGACCAAATGCTTCTAGTCGACTGTTGGTTAGCGGTCCAGTGAATCAGTCAGGAAGAGTCCAGACCGACCTGCATGGAAAGAGGACATGACTATATTATCCTTCCTGACTATCCATATCCAACCAACCAACCAACCAACCAACCAACCATCCATCCATCCATCCATCCATCCATCCATCCATCCATCCATCCATCCATCGATCCATCGATCCATCCATCCATCCATCCATCCATCCATCCATCCATCCATCCATCCATCCATCCATCCATCCATCCATCCATCCATCCATCCATCCATCCATCCATCCATCCATCCATCCATCCATCCACCCCCTCCGTCTTCCTCTCTGGGGTCACAGGAGTCTGATGGAGCGCAATCATTCATATAAATGCGGGATGTTCAATCTTGATTACATTTAAATGTTGTTTTCTTTGACTGACAGTTTGATGGATGTTTTTCTTCCTCTAACAGCAGTATTTAAACCTGGTGCCCACCCCTCCAACTTCAACAACTTCCGTCCAATATCCAACCTACCTTTCATCTCCAAAATTCTCGAAAAAACAGTTGCTTCCCAACTCCATTCTCACCTGTCCCATAACAACCTGTATGAACAGTTACAGTCCGGTTTCCGCCCACTTCATAGCATCGAAACAGCACTCATCAAAATCACCAACGACCTTCTCATGGCAGCTGATTCTGGACTCCTCACCATCTTCATCCTCCTTGACCTGAGTGCGGTCTTCGACACCATCCGTCACACCACCCTCCTCAACAGGTTATCTTCCATCGGCATCACCCACACTCCACTGGACTGGTTTACATCGTACCTCTCTGGCCGCACTCAGTTCATTCAACTCAAGTCCCTGAAATCCATCCCCTCCTCCGTCACTTCTGGTGTGCCCCAGGGCTCTGTCCTGGGGCCCCTACTCTTCATCATCTACCTCCTTCCCCTCGGCAATATCTTCCGTAAATTCAACGTCCACTTCCATTGCTATGCTGATGACACCCAGCTCTACCTCACCACCAAACCCTCATCCTCTCTCCCGCCCACCTCCCTTACTGACTGCATTTCTGAAATAAAAACCTGGTTCACCCAAAACTTCCTTAAATTAAACAGCAATAAAACACAGGTTCTCCTCATTGGCACCAAATCCACCTTATCCAAAACCGACAGTTTTTCTCTTACTATAGACAACTCCACTGTTTCACCCTCCCCCCAAGCTAAGAGCCTGGGTGTCATCCTGGACAGCACACTATCTTTCCAATCTCACATCAATAACATTACCCGGTCTATTTCCATCTACGTAACATCAATCGCCTCCGCCCCTCCCTTACCCCCCACACTGCCGCCATCCTTGTTCACAGCCTCGTCACTTCCCGCTTGGACTACTGCAACTCTCTCCTCTTCGGCCTCCCTCACAAATCCCTCCATAAACTCCAACTGGTCCAGAATTCAGCTGCCCGCATCATAACTCGGACCCCCTCCATCCATCACATCACTCCTGTCCTCCAACAGCTCCACTGGCTCCCGGTTCAGTTCCGCATCCAGTTCAAGGTCCTCCTGTTTGCATTCAAGGCCATTCACAACCTCGCCCCCCCATATCTGTCTGATCTCCTCCACGTCCACACTCCCTCCCGAGCTCTAAGATCCTCTTCCTCCCTACAACTGTCTGCCCCCTCCGCCCGTCTCACCACCAGGGGGAGCAGAGCATTCAGCCGCTCTGCTCCCCATCTCTGGAACTCTCTACCACCCCAACTCAGGAACATTGACTCATTCATTGACTTCAAATTACAACTCAAAACTCATCTGTTCAAGACTGCCTATCCCATCTAACAATTCATCTCTTTTAATGTTCTTACCTCTGCTGTTTTTTTTTTAATGCTTTGATGTTTTTTTTTAAATGTATTCTGCTATTATTTTAACATGTTGTGTACGGCGACCTTAAGTGCCTAGAAAGGCGCCTTAGAAATAAAATGTATTATTATTATTATTACTGGATCTCAGTGAAGCTGTTTGTCCATGTGATTGTGTCTTCTGTGATGTTGTTGTCTCACAGTGGTCACTGTTTTAACTTTCAGATATTTTCTTCGTGTGTTTCTTTGTTTTGTCCTTGCGTCAGACTGAGTATTTTAAACTTCTTACGATGCATCCACGTCTCAGGAATGAGCATTTGTGCGGCGGCAGAGCAGAGATCTGCTCGTCTTTCTTGAAGGTCTACTCCGTAGCAGCACATTTGGTCCCTGCGCTCATAAAGCGGGATCCTCATTATATTTAGCAGTGCCCTTTCCTGCAGCAGCCTCCATAACCTGGTATCATTTTGGATAATTCATGCGCTGAAGCGACATTTCTTCATGTATCACTAAATACAGCCTCCTTGGACGAAGCTTTAGGAAATAGACGCAACACAACACTCCTGCGTCAGGACTTTTTTCTGAGATCATGAGTCCTCAATAACACATCCAAGAAAAACTGCATCATAGCGTGGAAACAAAGGTTCATTTGTGTAGCAAGTGATCTTTCAGCTGTATCGTAACACAATACCAAGAGGGAAAGAAATCAGCTGCACATCGTGATGGAGGGTGTGGTGTCTCAGCTGTAGGGGGAGATGTGTGGCAGCTGGGTCAGGTAACACTGGACCAGCTGCTTTCACTGCTAACCACCGCCTCCCTTTAACGCTGTCTGGGCCCAGATTGGACCAGAACCCAGGGCCTCTGCCAGTTGATCTGCACGTGGTTCTGAACTCTGAAAAGAGTATGAACTTATTCTGCGTTGCATGCTGCTGCAGAAGGAAACCCAAGTAGCTGAGTTCTGGTGCTCCTGACCAAGACAACCGCAGGGAGGGATGATCTGAGGTTACATGTGGCTTTTTAAGACCTGCTTGCATTAATCAGTGTTAATATTTAACGACCTTGAACTTTGTCCTCTGCAGTCACACCTGCAGATTGTGTGTGTGTGTGTGTGTGTGTGTGTCTGTGTTCCAGGTGAGGATCATATGTCAGGAATGCCTTTCCGTGGCCACGCCTCATTTTTACTCCACAGCAAAGAAGAGAACCCTCTCTGAGGTGTTTCTGAGTCCGAACGCACCACTGAAAAGCGTCTCCGTCCTCGATGGATACTCTGACCAAATCAGGGAAGGTCTACCTCCGACCGCTCAAACCCACCAAGGTAAGTGCACATCTGATTAGGACTTTCTGCTGGTGCGAGCATTCGTAGGCCTCCAGCAGGACTGACGTGGAAGCCCTTCTTTTTATTCGTCTTTTCCCTGAACTGATGCTGTAGAAACTGATCACATGACGTCATGCTGCCTCCTCCACTGACCAACGTCTAATGTGTGAGATGTGACACAGATGTTGTTACTTCAGCTCTAAACCAGCCGAAAGAAGAGAGCGTTAGCTGTTGCTCTGTACGAAAATATCACATCTCCTCTGTACGCTGCTGATGTGACATTCCAGGAATCCAAGTGAGCAAGTTGAAACACACCTCAGGTTCCACATGACGACATTCCTGCACAGCCCTGACTCCTAACACGCTTCTGATCAGCTCTCATCCAAAAAAGGTGCAAAAGACTGATTACCAATCCTGGTTACCCTGCAAAGAATCTACCAGAGCTTCGCTGCTGGAATTTGCAAACTAAGATATTCTTTTATTTTGAAAGGGAACTGGCTGAGAGGGGACGCTCCTGTACGACACAGGCAGGATGTGACTCATGTTTACCTATGTGTCACACATGGGAGGGTGAAAATACCCTGGAAGGATGATTTTTAAAGTGGGGGTGGTGGTGGTGGTGGTGTGTGTGTGTGTGTGTGTGTGGGGGGGGGGGGGGGGGGGGGGTAACAACCCACAGTTCATTGGAATCAACGACGACGGTCACAATAAGTGAAAGTTGACAAGACTTCAGATATCAAGCCAATGAGCCATCGAGTTTGTTTATCGTAGGAATTATACATGGTTTGAGGTCATCCAAAAATCACCTATCCTGTCTTTAACTCCTTAGTTTGTTCGCAGCACTGCCCCCTAGAGGCCTCTCAAGGTAACTAGACATGTCAAGGATTATTGGAGAATGGTCTGGCGTTTGTACAATAGAGAGCAGCGTTGCCCAGACCTGGCCCTCGAGTGCCCCTGCTCTTCATGGTTTAGATCAGGGGTGTCCAAAGTCGGTCCTCAAGGGCCGGGGTCCTGCATGTTTCAGATGTCTCCTTGCTTCAACACACCTGATTCAAATTAACGGTCGTCACCTGCTTGCCATCAAGGTCTGGACAACTCTGTTGGTTTTATCACAGTGTGCTGAAGCAGGGAAACATCTGAAACCTGCAGGACACCAGCCCTCGAGGACCGACTTTGGACACCCCTGGTTAGATGCTACCCTGTTTCAGCACACCCTGATACAAGCAGCTGTGTAGAACTTGATGACAAGCTGATGACGAGCATAAATCAGAATCAGGTGTGGAAGAGCTGGGAAACATCTGAACCATGTAGGATAGCGGCCCCTCGAGGGACAAAAGTAAGGATCCCTGTTTCAGAAGTTTCTCTGCACCAGCACGCCTGGTTCTACTTAATGGTCGTCATCAGCATCTCAACAGGTCTGAGGTCTGGACAAGTCCAGGTCCAGGTCTGGACAAGTCTTTTAATGACAGTCATTTTTGTCAGGGTGTGTTAAAGCAGGGAAACATCTGAAACCTGCAGGACACCGGCCCTCGAGGAATCAACTTTAACACCCTGCATATACTGTAGAGCGCAAGACACTCTTAGGGCAACATCCATCCATCGACTTCTCATGTGAATACTGGTTGCAGGGCAGTAGCATAAGCAGAGAGCTCCGGACGTCCCTCTCCCCAGCCACCTCCTCCAGCTCCTCCGTGGGAATGGTGAGGTCTTATCAGGTCAGCCGAGAGTTCGGGTCTCCTCTCCTCGAGGCTTCCTCCTGGTTGGACCAAAACACCTCCCCAGGGAGGCATCCAGGGGGCATCCTCACCAAATCACCTCAGCTGGCTCCTCTAGATGGTGAAGCTGATCCAGGTGTTCTCCTACTACCTGTATCTCCTAGGCTAGATTACTGTAATGTGTTATTAGCAGGATGTCCAAGTAATTTGCTGAATATCCTCGAGCTGAGCCAAAATGCAGCAGCGCGAATGCTGACAGGAATCAGCAAGAGAGACCATGTCTCTCCAGTGTTAGCCTCCCTCCATTTGCTCCCTGTAAAACTTAGAATCCAATTGAAAATTTTATTACTTGTGTATAAAGTCCTAAACTGCCAAAGTCCCGATTTTTCCAAGACCTGATAGTAGCTTATGTTCCTAATAAAGCTCTCCATTTTCAAAGTGCAGGTTTACTTGTAGTTCCTAGAGTATCCAAATGTAAATCTGGAGGACGGGTCTTCTGCTATCAGGAACAGTTACTATGGAACCAACTTCCAGTTTGGGTTTAAAACCAAACTTCAAACGTTTCTGTCCTCCTTCTCTTTCTTTCCTTCAGCTCAATCTATAGTTATTAATTACAAGCATCTCATTAGCATAATTTCCTAAAGGGGAGTTTTTCTTGACACTGTTTAACTGAAGGTTTTTCTCCCACTAGAGGAGTTTTCTATCTGCCATTTTTCATGTCATAATCATTGATTGGGGGTCATGTTTTGGGTCTCTGGAAAGATCCTAGAGATAGCTGTTGTTGTTAAAAATGCTATGTGAATAAAAATGAATTGAATTGAAAAAGTGAAATGATCTGTTTCTGAATCAGCTCATAATCTGTCTGAATGGGAGAATATGGAGCAATAACAGCAGGGGGCCTAAAACAGAACCCTGTAGGACCCCGAATGATGGAAGGACCACAGATGTGTGATGGAGGAATATTAACATGTTGATAACTATTGAGTTCTGTTGTGAATCTGAGTTTTTGGATCTTTCTCTCAGAAATGGAAGCCGGTGTGGTTGTCTCTGTTTCCACCCTGCAGCAGTGGAGTGGGCCGACTGGAGATCAAAGATATGGGAGGTACGACACTGCTCATCAACTCGTGTCTTCTCTGTTTTTCCTACATACGTAAAATAGCTTTTAATCACAACTTTGTGCACCTTCTGGTAGTTTTATTTACAGTTTATATTCTCTCCTGGCTGAATGAACATAGGTGGAAACCCAAGTTGATAAGATGAGCAGGACTCCTGATTTTAGACACATGAAGAATCAGCCTAGGCCTGTCTTATTTAAGTCTTTATCACCAAGGTACACTACACACATAGGGCCCGATTTACTAAGATCCTAAATAAAGAGTACTAAATTGCGTGTGCACTGAAAAAGTTTGCGCGTGCTGTTGTTGTGTGTTTTGCGGGTGATCAACTAAGATTGCGTGCGCAATTGATAACAGGTGCAAACCGCAGTATTTAAATGAGGTGTTGCGCGTCTTACGGTTTGCGGCGCAAACTTTGCGCCATGGAGAGTCTGGATGGAAAGCAGGATATAGTCGCAAGCGCAAAATGAAATTTGACGAGTTGGAGTTATAGAGATATTAGTGGAAGAGGCAAATTGTTGTGCCGTATTCAGCACCCCTGCCGTGAAAAGCACCCCCTCGTATATTCAATGATAAGTAGACCAAGAAAAAAAACAACACACTGACACTTCAATATATTTATATATACACACTCACACAAACACATACTTAGGAGTTTATATTATATATATTTACAAATATTATGGAAGACAACACAGTAAGCAGGCTATTAATTAATGACATCAATAACCATTTACCCGATTTTTGTTATCTGTGACTGTGATTGTGGGAAAGTATGACTATTGTGGAATCCATGAGCGCATTTAAACATGAATCATTAACACAAAACTGGACGCTAAACAGAACGTGACACGGAATGAGAATATAATTTTTGTCAGACGAGGGGGTTCTTTTCACGGCAGGGGTGCTGAATACGGCACAACACCGGGGTATGACACCTGCTGAACAAGTATAGGCGCACAATAAGAAACACTTTTTTCTCCATGAAAACACGTGATTTATTTATTATCACAAATAAAAAAATGAATGTGCCTCCTGTGGCAACCTTTTGCTGAATAATACTCGATTTAACATTCAAATAAAATATTTCTCCTTTTGCATGTGGAGAATCCTCACCACAAGTTGAGCCATCCCCACCCCAGTCCTCAAATCAGGCACCAACAAGCATCCCTGCGTAATGCTGGGCAGATTAGCACCTTCCTTTCGAACGTATTAAATACAGACGCAATCACAATCCCCGCAAAAACTTTCAGGCTTGGTAAATCTCATTGCGCGTGGTAAATGGACCTATTTGCATTTTCCCCTCCCAGTATTTAGCGCTTTCTGGCGGGTACGTCTCATATTGATTATTCATCAGGGCAAAAGTACTAAATGAACAAATGTTAGTAGATCAGCTTGCACATTGGTTTGCGGATGCTGTCAAGTTTGCACACGTTTTTACGCACGCAAACCTTTAGTAAATCAGGCCCATAGACTGTAGCAGAAGAGCTCACCTCCTGTGCCCCATACTACGTAGCACTGTGTCGTAAATGGACATGCCCACCTTATGTCAACCACAGCTAGCTATATTAGCCTAGCTGCTTTATACTATCCCATGGTGACAATTAATTTTACCTTACATTTATTCTCATTAAATCTGTCCAAACATCTTAATTTCAAGTGTTGCTTCTGAAACAACGTCTTGAACGAGTGGTGCCAGAGCTGAAGTGAGGGCTAGCGGATACTTATAAAATCCATCCCCGTACGGTTATGGATGTGAACTCTCCGTCCAGACCAAAACTGTTTTGGACCCAGGTTGTAAATATGTTTACTTCTGCTGTAAAGTTGGGCATTTTAACAGGGAGGTCAAAGGAGATGGACTCCAGACCATAATGGTCAGTAGAGGAACTGCAGCTGTTCCTGGTTGGCCTAAATCTGGAGGTCCAAATGTTGGGATCAAATCCCTACAATCTAACTTCCAGACTGATGAATTCAGAAATAAGAATAATTACATCACTTTCTCATCAATCGTTTTCATGGTAGCACGTTTAGCGGAGCAAATCGGCAGGTTGGGCTTATTGAACGTCAGCTAAACGCAGCGCTCATTTCTGAGTTTGCCAGAGGAACAACATTTGAAACAGTAGGTCCTGTTGTAAACGTTCACCGGCAGCAGCGCGGATGTGCTGGAGGAGCTGGTAGCGAAGGCTTCTTGGCCCGTTTGGTCCATCCATCTGCATCATGGCGCTGTGCAGTATGACAAGGTTACGGATGGTTTGTCCGATAATCTTTCAGTTTGTGGTCGATGCTAGTCTGGTGGTTGCTCTGTCTACGTCACACTATCTGCTGGCATCCGGAGGAAGTTTCCTTGGTCTCCGTTGGTACCACCATCCTGAACTCAAAGTCCAGAATGGAGTAACCGGGCTGGCTGTTTTATTAATGAATATTTGAAATGCTGGTAATCGACAAGAATTGAGCTGCTTTGGTGCTTGTGTTCCTTGAAGGTCTTCGCCATGTTGCTCTTAATGCTGTCACTTCCTGTTTCCTCAGAGGAATCACTAAAACACAGGATTAAACTTTTAACCATGGACAGGAAGAGTTTCTTGTTAAGCTGGTTACCAACTAAATGAGGTCCTCATTCCTAATTTAAGTTTTAATAACATTTTCAGATTTTTTTCCTTGGTCTTGAACATCATAAATGCTCTTCTTACCCCGATGTAAGTGAAGAAGAGGAGCAGTCGAAGCCCGACTCAACATGAGTTGGGCAGATTGGAGAGTCATGTTGTGTCATGTAGGATGACGGGTGGGTTCAGGGTGGTGCTGCTGGTGGTGGATGGCTGCATGCAGAACATGAGCAGCCAATCTGACAGCTCAGATGAGGCTGGCATGCTGATGGTGTTACATAAGCTCCGTTGATGCGTCTGCATGATGCACATCCGCTCCGGTGGTCCACTGGAGTTCACGTGCAGCTGGGTTACATTTTACATGTCCAGGACACAAAAATGAACATTAGGGATGAGAGCGGAGAGTAACATGAGTGATTACGGAGGAGACGTGAATCAGACATGACAGTAATGTAAGCGGTGACGGGAGGAGGACTCTCTGAGCTGCTCAGATGCAGTCAGACTCTGGAGAGTTGTGGCTCCTTCAGATAGAATGCTCTCATTAATGATGGGGGTGATGACCATGTGACCACATCCAGACAGGGCTTTCAAGGACAGACGACTGAAATGTTCCAGTCTGAATGAGCTAACCCAAATGCTGCCTTCCCAGCTGGGTCTGGACAGATGTTTGACCAGGAAGAGACATCGGAGCTTCCCTCTGTCCTTTCCTGTCCCATAGGAAGATCAGTGTTAAAACACTGATCACTGAACTGAACACTGATGCAGCCATTTAAGACCAAAAACATCACAGCTGTGCTTTTCTTTTAGCAAAAGGGTAATTAATGTGAACATTAGAAAAATCTCTGTTTATAAAGAGTTATTATGTATCCATCCATCCAACTGACACAAACATGAAAAATTGCGACATCTAGTGTTCACTTTTATAATTGGAGCCAATTTACTCTACTACTACTGTCATTTAGCAGACACTTTAATCCAAAGCGATTTACATCTGAGACACACACACCATGGAGCAATTAGGGTTAAGGCCTTGCTCAGGGGCCAAAGGTGATTCATCCTGGTTGACATTCCGGTTGGTTGCCATTATATATAATGTCCCACTATATATATATATATATATATATATATATATATATATATATATATATATATATATATATATATATATATATATATATATATATATATATATATATATATATATATATATATATATATATATATAATGTGTGTATATATATATATCTTAATGGTCAGTGGTATAAAGTCCGGAGCAGGACCATTCAAGAACATTCTCCTTCTTCAGCCTGCAGTTGTGAGCAACAGTCAGTGCTTGTAATGCTGTTTGTCCCACTTCATCAGCTGGACACACAACTGAGGTTCAGCAGTTGTTTCTCCGGTTTCATACATCTGAAACATCAGGGCCTGTTGTGAAAGTTCACCAGCAGCCGAAGGAGCTGATGTATGATCCCAAATCATCTCGCCTGTCTGTGTTGTTCTGCAGGAGGTGACCACAGCCCCGGGGTCAGGAGACACCACCAGGTTCATGGGGACAGGAGGCCAAAGGTCGTACGACTGTCGGAGCTCATCAGCGTCCTCAGACTTCCCCCGAACGCTGAGGCCTGTCCCATGGTTGGTCTCTGCCATTTTGTTAACGTTTCCATGCTTTGGTGCCATAGCTTCCACCACTAAAGCTGCCGTGTTTCTGCAGGACAACATGTCCGCGTTCTGTGTGGAGACCCAAGACAGGACCATGGTGTTCGCCGCTCTCAAGGAAGATTGTGTGGACTGGGTGGACAGACTGTGTCAGAGCAGCTTTAAGGTAAAACCCAAACAGAAATGGTCAAAAAAATAATAATAATAAAAAAATAATAATAATAATTAATAATAATAATAAAAAATATGTAATAATTAAGCATATTTCTGAACAGGCCCAGTTTCTTACTTGTGATTACTTTTTCCCATAAAATTACAATTTCTTTCAATATTAGGACTTCTTTCTCAAAACTCTCAAAACTGCTTATATTTTTTAATTATTTGATAAAATTATGGCTTTATTGACATCATATTGTGACATATTTTTTTAATTTATTTACTTTTTTCATGTAATTACTTGATACGTACTTATAATATAATAATAAAAGTAAGTAAATAAGTAATATAATAAGAATGGAAATTATTTTATCAGTGGTTTCCATGGCGACCTGAAGTCAAACATCTCTTGTGACTCATATGACTAAAAACTTTGTCTCACACTAATTTTAAAGAAAAACCACATCTCCAAAAGTAAGATAAAATAAAATCCTTAAAAAAACAAACAAACAAAACGGTTCGTTCGCATCAGCCACCAAACTAGACAGGCACAGACTGCAGCGGACAATCAGGTCTGCAGAGAGGATAACTTGGACTAACCTCCCATCTATCCAGGACCTGAATTGCAGCACATTTTGCAGCACACAGCCTGTTCAAGGCAACGGAGAGATACACTAGAGGGCTCATTCTTTTTGGTTTGGAACGCTTCATCTGACATTATTACTAGAAAACTTAAAACGTATACGAATTTCTTTCATAAATCCTGCCTCAATACTGCCTCAAGCTCCTTTAAGTTGCGACATGATACAGGTGTGTACTGATTTTCGTGCGTCAAACCGTATTGTGGGGATGATGCACAAAGTTTTCTAGGGGGCGCTGTTGAGCCATTAGGCCACACCCATTAATGCAAACCATTAAATATCACATTTTTCGCCAGGCCTGGCTTGCTTACAAAATTTGGTGACTTTTGGGGCACATTTAGGGGGGCAAAAAGGCCCTCATTTCGTCGGAAGAAAAACGAGGATAAAAACAAAAATAAAAACTCCTCCATAGGGCCTTCGCACTGTAAGTGCTCGGGCCCTAATAATAACAGTAAATATAATAACACTATCACATGCTGGAACAATGCACCTTCCAACAATAATCATGTCTGCCTTATTCTGCTGCACCTTTCACTTTAAAAAAAAATTGTATATATGTTATGTTATTTAGAGCCGTCATTACCATGTCCATCTGCTGCACCTTTCAGTTTTTTAATTGTATATATGTTAATAAGTGCCACATTTGTTTATTTACTGTTTGCTATTTTTAAATCTGGGTACAGTGAGCGAAATAACCGGAATCAAATTCCTTGTCGGGCAATGTTCAAACTTGGCCAATAAAATCTGATTCTGATTCTGATTGATGGTGGGCGTGTTGGCGTCCAGAGTAGGAACCACGTTAAACCGGGATCACATCTATTTTTCTCTGTACAGCCCAGGGCGAGGGCTGTAAACCCTCCGTTTCCTCTTCATCGGCTTCATCTTGAGCACTGAGTTTTCCTCCGTCTCTTTCTAGACTTCCTAACGTGGCTGGTGTGTTTTCTCTCAGACAGGAAGCGGCTCCGGCTCTGCTCAGGTCCACGTGGAGGAGAACCACATTTACGCCTCGGCAGATGAACGTGGGTGTCCACTTCTCTTTATATTTATTTAATGTTCCTCCTTTGCTGCCTCTTTTCTACGACGGACTATTAGGGCCAAACTAAGACAAAAAAACATGGAAATTACGAAAATAAAGTCATAATAATATGAGAATAAAGTCGTAAAATTACGAGAATAAAGTAATAATGTTGCGAGAATAAAGTCGTAATCGTAAATATATTATAAATATATGAATATAACTTCACAAGATGTTCAATATTCCTCATTTTCATCACAGGGAGAAGACTGCTCTTCATGTTAGAGTTCTCATAAATTACCACTTTATTCTTATAAATTACGACTTTATTCTCATTATATTATGACTTTATTCTCGTAATTTCAATATTTTTTGTCTTAATTTAGCCCTAATACTCTGTCGTACTTTTAATTTAGCCCTAATACTCTGTCGTACTTTTCTTCAATAGATAAGATGAGATAAAATCAGTAGTTAAACTATGATTAAACAGTTCGCGACATCGGTGAAGAAGGTTTTAGACGTTGACTAAGAGTAAAATACTAAGACAAAACAAGTTCCCTGACCGGGAATCGAACCCGGGCCGCGGCGGTGAGAGCGCCGAATCCTAACCACTAGACCACCAGGGAGCTGCAGACAGATCTCCCGTTTCCGTCATTACCACGGAACAGACAGCTGAGGGCAGCATAGTTTCGCAGATCCAGCACACACAGAGCAAATCTATGCTGAGATATGGATGTTACAGTCACAGATGAGGTGCAGACATCTCTGCTTTGTGGATTCTTGAATGACAGTGACCTTGAAAATAATTGTTTCAGAATTCACCTCCATCCTTCAATTCTTTCTTCCTGCCTGCCATGACCTTTTTGTAGACTCATTTTCATTTTCTGACATGGGTCAAATCATGCGGCACAAAGTGTGTTATCAGAACTCTTTATTAGTGGTTGCTTTATTAGTGGTTGCAGTACATAACAGAAGTGTATAAGGACATAAGACTTACATAATAATTACACAATACGATGAAGAAAAAGGCAAGGAAAGTTTATTTGTATAGCACAATTCAACAACAAGGTGCTTTACCGAGACGTCACAGTAGAAATTAAAAGCATGATTTTAAATGTAAATGAAAAGAGTGAAATAAGAACAATAGATACAATCAGTAGTTAAAATATGATCCAGTTTTAAAATTCAAGCTTAAAAGTACCCATGCAGGTATGGATCTTTATTCAGATGCAACTGAGAACAGGTGAGTCTTCAACCTGGACTTAAATCAGAGACGTTCTATAAACGAGACCCCCCACTACGGTTGGGTTTCCTGTATCTGTGTCACGTGGGTTTCCCCACTGCCCCGCCCCTTTAGGAGACTAACAGCAGGTCCTGAGTCTATTGAGTCCTATGGGAAAAGTGAACGTGAGCACAGATTACCAATTCTTTCGCGCCATAGTAACGTAAGTAAATATGGGACCCATTTTTCAAAAGCCACATATCTTCTGAACATTCTGACACCAAAATGGCGATTTTCAGACCGACAGATTAGGAGATAGATCATAGCTAATAATATAATATGATATAATAATAATACATAGCTCTCCTCTCTGGTGCTGATTCAGAGATTCAGAGTCGTCGGTCACTGCAGAACTGCCAAAGTCGTTTTCCCATCGGACAGACTGAAATTTAAAATTAAAATAAAACTTGCTTCTTTGCTTAATAATACTGTTATTGATATTATTGAAGTCTTTTTGGAAGGGAAAAAAGAATTTTAGACTGATCCGATGATCTTGCACTGGGTTGATATATCAGACATTAAAGTAGCAGATAAAAAAAAACAAGCGTCAAAATAAGGCGCAAATATTCAAGTTGTACTGTATCTCGTTCACAACTCTTCCAAAACGATGTGGGGAGAGGGGCGACCACGCCCACTTAGGAGACAGGAAGTGGATACCATTTCATACCATTGGCAGAAACGGTAATGCGTTATCTTCTGTATAGAGTATCTTTGCTTAAATAAACTGAGAGTTTCAGCTGATCTGAGGCTTTCTGGGAGTTTGTTCCAGACATGTGAAGCATAGAAGCTGAATGCTGCTTCTCCATATTTGGTTCTGACTCTGGGAACTGATGAAAAACTGGATCCAGATGAGCTGAGGGGTCTGGAAGGTTCATACTGGGTCAGGAGGTCCCTGATGTATTCTGGTCCTGGACCATTCAGAGCTTTATAGAGCAGCATCAGAACTTTAAATTCTATCCTCTGATGGACAGGCAGCCAGTGTAAAGACCTTAGAGCTGGACTGATGTGGTCCTCTTTTCTGGTCTTAGTGAGGACTGGAGCAGCAGACTTCTGGATGAGCTGCAGTTGTCTGACTGACTTTTGAGGTGGACTGTAAAGATGCTGTTACAATAAGCAAGCTACTAAAGATGAATGCTAGACTAGTTTTTACAGGTCCTCCTGAGACATCATATATTTTAACTTGTTGAAACCCTCTGGTGTATTGTGAGAAATCTATTTTAGAAAAGAAAAGTTCCCTGACCAGGAAGTGAACCTGGGCCGCAGCAGTGAGGGCACCAAATCCTAACCACTAGACTACCAAGGAGATGGCCCTGGTTACATCTCATGGGTAGTTTCAATTAGAAATACCTGTAAAGATGTTACAGTAATCAAGCTACTAAAGATGAATGCTGGACTAGTTTTTCCTGCTGAGACATCATTTAACCTTGATATATTCTTAGTGATAGTAGGCTGGCTTTGTTATTGCCTTGATGTGTTTAGGTCTGAGTCTATCAGTGCCCCCAGGTTTCTGGCCGGGTTGGTGGTTTTTAGGTGTATAGATTGAAGCTCTGTGGTGACCTGTAATTGTTTCTCTTTGTCTCCAAAGACAATTACCTCCCGTTTGTTTTTGTTTAGCTGGAGAAAGTTGTGGCACATCCAGTCATTAATCTCGTCAATGCATTTACCAATATATACCTGCGTGTCATCTGCATAGCTATGGTAGTTATTTTATTCTTCTTTATAATCTGTCCCAGTGGGAGCATTTAGATGTTAAACAGAGGAGGTCCCAGGATGGAGGGGTGAGGACTGGAACTGAGAACCACTGACTGCGTTTACATGCACTCAATAACCCTTTTAAAACCCGAATATAGGCAATAACCCGAATTTGCACGGCCATGTTAACACCAATAACCCCTTTGAATAACCCGAATTTGCTCATATTCCAGTTTTTAAAAACCTGAATATGACCCCTGGGTTACTCCTTTTAAAACCCGAATATTTGGTCATGTAAACGCCAAACGGAATATCCCATCAAACGGAACATGAATTTGTTTTCTGCGCATGCTCTATTCACAAGGAATCCTGGTCTTTTGAGTAGGAAGGAAGTTCTTCTAAACACGGAGAAACGCAAGACCAGGAGGAGACTAATCACTTCATAAATGTAATGAAGGATATGAACATTTTGGCATTTGTAGAAAGTACGGGGATAGCGAGATTTACAAGAAGTTGGGCGAAAAGTTGCGCAAAGCAACATTTGTTTTGAATTTGGATAGGTACAGGAAGAAGAAGCGGAAATGACGCTAATTGCGTCATCACATTCTCCGCGCGTCACTGGTTTGATCGGGATATCCCGAATGATTAATTACCATGTATACAGAGATAACGCTGTTTGCTCACGCATGTAAACGGAATATTCCGAATGTTTCAGTAACCGGAATATTAGCAATAACCCGAATTTTGACTGCATGTAAACGTAGTCACTGCTTTATAGGGTGAAGCACAGCTTTGTTTGTCATATGTTGGTAGTAATAAGACTCTTCCTCCAGTCTCTCAGTTCGAGGTGGTGATTCAGAGGACGGATGCCGCGACTCGGTGTGGCCTGCAGGGGTCCTTCTGGCTGCAGGTCGGACAAGAGGCGCTGCTGCTGAGAGAACAACAGACGAAGAACATTGTTCTTAAGTGGCCGTATGAACTGCTGAGGCGATTTGGAATCGATAAGGTTTGCTTTATTGCATTCTTCTTAACCAACTCGTCATTAAATCTGAATCCTAAAGCTTCTCATGTCTGAATGCATCTGGACTGATCCGTCTCACCACCCTGGTGCTTTCTCTCCAGCTGGCCTTCACCATCGAAGCAGGCAGACGCTGCGAATCTGGTCCTGGACCCTTCTGCTTTGAGACGCAGCAGGCTGAGAAGATATTCTCTCTGATTCAGAGCACCATCAAACACAAAACATCCACCTCCACGGGCCATCAAATTCAGGAGGATGAGAGAGTCCTCATAGTCAACAAACGATCACATTCCCCTCTTCCCCCAACGTTCGACATGACCAACTTGTTTGCTACTCTGGAGAACAAACTGAGGAGGTCTCCGGTGTTCACAGACAGGTCGCCAACTCAGGACGACTTGGTTGGTCGGTCCGAATGTGCCCCCGCTCCCATCACCCTCATGCCGCTGCCACTGGTCCCCACACATGACAGATCCCGTGGGGGTGATGGCCAGTCAGACGGCATTTACGCCGACCCAGAGTGCTGCATCCCAACCATTCAAACACCCAACACCACACCAAACAAAGGGCTGTACATTGATCCTGCAAGTGTTCTTCCTCTGAATCCTCCGGTCTTAAAAGTACCCGACACTCTGAGTCTTACGTCCTCAGTTCCGGATCCCAACCATAAAACAGATGTTCGGGATTCGGTCTACTCAGAGGTGTTAGACAAAATCCACCCGGAGCAGAAAAAGCAGAGTGATCTCCCAAGCACCTTCCCACAAACATCACCTTTTGCCAACGACGAACCGATTTACACTGAGCCCACGAGAGAGACAGAAGAGCTCTTTAAGAAAACCGAAACCAAACCTGACCCTTTTGCCCACCTGTACGCTAAAGTCTGTAAAACACCACCATCATGTGGTCCCTCATCTACAGGCGACGCCACCCCCTCCACCTCCACCTCCTCCGTGACTTCCAGTGTGACCACAGCCGCAGGCGATCCTCTTGATGATGTTATCTACGAAAACCTGGGTATCATCTAAATCCGCTGGTTTCACTAATCTTAGTTGGGCCTTTTATTTTTAGTTTTAAAATTGACATTGAAACCACATTTGTGCCTGTGGAGTACACCTTGATGTTTATCACGTGGCCTTCCATGGCCCGATAATGAGGCGAGGCAACCAGAAACCGGCGACTCCATCTGAACCACCGATGGGCTCCTGAGACAAGTGGTGGCTCAACCAAACCACCAGAACAACACTAAAAGCTGAACTCCACTAAACAAATAACTGTGCATCTCAACCAAAACTGCACTGGTCCCACCTGTGAGCACAAATAACCGAACACACTTCAGCTGTGACAGCGCAGGAAAGTCCAATAGAAACCTGCAAACTGGGGACATCGACCATCAGGACGCCCCGTTCACAAACCTGGATCCCAAACGCTTTGCCCGAAGGCTGTGCCGATGCTGCTCAGAAACCAAAACAAACTTAACTATAATCGGGTCACAAACAAAGGAGCCCCCCCGTTTGTCCTGACCCGGCTCAAAAGCCAGGAAAAAATGGGACGCGCAGGTTGACGCTGATAATGAATTATTTTGATCTAATAAAACCTGAGATGTGTGAGGGAGAAGAGCTACTCTACACTGATGGACGGATGGAGTCTCGTGGAGGAAGGACCATTGGTTCCAGATGTTTCCAAACGCTCTCAAGGTCTGGTGCACGAAACAGGAGAACCGATCAGCGGACCTTCACAAAGCTCACTTTCTGCTCACGTCAGCAGGATTTGCATCGCCAAGTTCAGACTCCCGACCCGCACATCTATCCCCACACGGAGAGACTCTCAACCCCTTGGACTGTTGTTGTGGCAATGTCACCGGCAATCATGTGTCCAGCTGGTGTGAATCATGATGGATTCACACCAGCTTTAGGCTGGAAGTTTTTCAGTCACAGTCAAAGGGAAAATACTGATGTGGTACCAGAAAGAAACATTCCCCAACTGGAGACGCAGCAGGAAGTTCAAAGGCAGCATTGGTAGTATTTTCTTTGTTTTGGGGCAACCAAGAATAACTGGCTGGACATTTACTATCAGTAAATCTCATGTAAACACTGATCCAGGATGTTTATTCCTGATTTCCATCAGAAAACTTAAAGGGGACCTATTATGAAAAACAAGTTTTTTCTTGCTTTAACATATATAAAGTGGTCTCCCCTCAGCCTGCCAACTCAGAGAAGGAGGAAAGTAACCAAATTCTGCAGTGTCTGTACAGCCGCCCGGATGAGCCGTCCAGTGTGATGTGGCTTCTACGAGCCGTTCAGATTCTGCTCCCGTCGTTACGTAACGACGGGAGCGATTTACATAGGTTGACCTCCGATGCGTGAAACCACGCCCTCAACTAACTCCGCCGGCCGGAGCTTCCGCCATTTTTCGTAGCGGTGTATCGCGTCATTCAGGCAGCCAATCAGCACAGTGCCTCATTATCATAGCCCCGCCCACTCAGAATCCCTCATAGAGAAGGAGGTTAGAGAATGGGAAGATAAAGACATGGCTCAGAGAATGAATTTCTAATTTATTTAGCAAAAACAATCAAAAACTTGTTCTTGTGACATTCAAGGCCTGTTTAAAATGGGTATTAAATGCCATAATAGGTCCCCTTTAACATTTATTTTACAGTGTAATGAGTGTTTACAACAAAAAAGTCATAGTATTAATATGTTACATATGTATTATGTTTATTTTTGCTACGTAATGGATTCTTGTGTGTAAATAGAGGCAATAGAAGAGATCTTGTAACTTTTTTTACACCGTACTTTTAAAAAGTAATATAAACATACATTTATATGAAATATTATCTGCTCTGTGAATGTAACCTCCATTTAAGAAGCCAAAATGTTTTGACTAAATTAAATACTTTAACAATCTCTCCCGTTTCATGAATGTTTAATAGCGATCTAGACGCCTCAGCTCAGCTGCTGGAACCGTTGTGTTGTTTAGTAGGATCGTTATGTTGAACAGAGCCACCGTACCTGCTGTACAGGTTCCAAGCCTCCAGTTGGCTTCCTGACCGCGGCCTGAAGGGCCCCAGACCTCCACCAAAACTCAGTCCCGGCAGCAGTCCTGGCTAAGGTAACTAGTCAACCTTAGTCACGACTAGTTAGTCTGGAAAGATCCAGGCAGAGCTGGTGAGTGACCTGGCTGGAGGATCGGAAGTATCAACCCTGGTCCATGAGGGCCCCTACCCAGCATGTTTCAGATGCTTCCCAGCTCTTACACACCTGAGTAATTAATGGTCATCATCAGCTCGTCATCAAGGTCTGAACAACTCTGTTAATAACTCGATCACTGGTGTCGTGGTGCCTTTAAGCAGGGAAACATCTAAAACATGCAGGACACCAACCCTCAAGTTTGACCCCCCTGCTTTAAAACATGACATAACCAGGGGTGCACACAAGCCAGTACTAGAGGAACAGCTTTCTGCATGTTTTACATGTTTCCCTGCTTCAACACCACAATTTCTAAGCCCTGGTTATCAGTAGTTCAAGGTCCACACAACTGTTTGTTGAGGCAGCCATGGCTATCAGGGCTGTGTTGAAGCAGGGAAACATTTATAACTTGCAGATACTGCCCCTTGAGTACATGCTGTGTGCACAGCTGTTTATAACCCATTTATGTTTCTTAAATCATCAATTTGTTCAAACTAAATTGAAAACTGTTGTCAGACACCCACACAGCGACCTGGGCTGTTACAGAGCTGACCAATAATGTCATGAGGGAGAGTGGGTTGTGACCGGACCCCAGTAGTGGCAGCCTGCTGTTTAACCCAAGACAGTGTGCAAAATAATACTGTCCTGCTGTGTTCTGCAGAACATGGTCATGGAATGAGGACTTCCTGGTGCCAGAGGTCTCTGTTGCACCTGCAGAACCAGCTCACCACAGCCCAATGAAGATACTTGGAGACACTGCCAACTAATTCAATTATTTTCCAGTAAATGGTTGATTTGAGCGGCACTGGTGTGTTAAACATTAACAGAAGATAACACGTTTAATGGCTCAATAAGTAAACCATAAAAAGATACCTCAACATTTAACCCTCCCAGACCAACCACAGCCAGTCATTGTATATGTATATAAATACATTATTCTCTTTTCTTGTACCACAAAGGGAGTGCTTGTTCAGTTATTAGAGTTATTAATCATTTGCTGAGTTATCAAAACAGGGCACCACCTGACTTTATCAGGAAAATAACTAAACAGCAAAATCAGTCTCAAAGTAGCTGTTATTCCCCATGTGCCAGCCTGTTACCAGGGGTGGCGTTAAGGAATAACAGTGAAGGAAGGAGTCTGAGCACAGACCTTTGTAACCAGCAGCTGTGACAAATATGTATAAAATAAACACAAACAACTTCTCTCATTCAAATGAATCAGAATTTATTTACACAAGTGTTAAAAGATAAAACACTTTGGATAAATTCAGATGCCTAAACTACACATAAACAACAACTAACTAAACATTATACACAAACTTCAGATCATCTACCTGCAAATCTGGGTCCTCCCATTCGTCAGATCTGCATCCGCAGTGACGGAGCTAGTAAGACCCCCTGACAACCACCACCCCATACCGGTGGTGGTAGTGCAGTTTCACAGTTTGCAAACTACCAATACATAAAAGATTACAGCAAAAAGGAATAACAAAAAAAAAAAAAAAAAAGGAAGGGTGATATCAATGTTAGCAGCTGATTCTCTGTTTGCATGGATGCAACAGTGGTGGAGAATAAGAAGAGACATCAAGATGTCTGATCATCATCTCCATCTCCTGCCAACAGCAGTCTGCGCCAAGTAAACACATCTCCGCAGCCAGCTGTTCTTCTGGGCCGCTATTAGCACCTTACCTAAGCCAGGGATGTGTTTCGTTGAGTGGTTGTAGCTAGTAACGGAGACCCACGTCAACAATTCAGGCCCTGTAAGAACTACCCTGGACCCCAGTAACGGACATTATGTAGTAAAGTAAATCAGTCTACACAGACTAAGTGGGAGGTTACACGAGTAGGAAGATGCAATGAGCGACCACTGAAGGAGTGGTGAAACTCAAACTTATGAGGGGGAACCCAACACCACCAACTAATGTAAATTTCCACAAGAAAAATAACGCGTTTTATTTGTTTTTCCCCAGAATTCATTCTATTTTGGAAAAAATTCAATCTATCCCAGAATTTAACCGAAGTGAAGTGTTGCGGCCTTTGAACTGGACTGGGTATCAGTGCACTAAAATGCCGTGCAACGGTCCTTCAGTCTTCAACCGAAAAGTCACCATTTTTGGCCATCTTAGACAAAAGCTGGCTGTCTTGAAAGAATCGTGGAAAAATCAGTCATCGCAATACTGAATCAGGTGTCTCATCTTACAATACGAGTGATGCTACGACCACCATTACACTGGTCTTGAGACCAAAGACTGCCTGGTCTAATTTTCTTCCTGTGCCTGAAATCTTACAACTCGTTTACTGATGAGCCAGTTAAAACTTTAAATGACATTAATGCGACCAAGCGCAACTCCAGCCAATAAAATGATGCAACCGACAATATGCTGCATCAGGTCGTAGCTGCGACACAAAAGGGGGAACCACCGTGCAGTCCGATCACACTGTTCTTGACGTCTTACCCAAGACTGGGCAGATCCAAGTCATAAAGTGTGAGATGTAATGATTTTCGCCCCTTTAATAGTACTGTATTTTCCGCACTATAAGGCGCACCTAAAAGCCTTTAATTTTCTCAAAAACCGGCAGTGCGCTTTATAATGGGGTGCACCTTATATAGGATCATTACAGTCATTTCTGTGACTGTAGTCAGAGGGATTTTGGGTACTGTAGTTGATATTGCTAAAGTAACAGCGATAATGATGATTCCACAAAGGCAGGAATCGTCACAGACGTTCAAGACAACAGCAGCGATGCTGACTTGCATAATGGCAACTGTGACGAGACGAAGCAGGGACCATTGGATGCTGCACTGGCCCGGCCGTTCCATTCCAACACAGAAGAAGAAGATTCGGGGATTGGGAATGAACTGGAAAAGTTCTCCTCTGCGTTTGTTTTGGGAGTGAACGAAGTTTTCAGAAAGCTGGTCTTTATTTTGTTAATAAAGTTTGACCTACGGCACTTTTCTTCTTGGTTATCTTTTGCATTTCCTGTAGCGCAGCTCCATCAGGTAGATGCGTAACTCAACTCCAGCCACTATAGTACGGTATCTTACCATATATTCTGTGCGCCTTATAATGCAGCGTGCCTTATATATGAAGAGAGTTTTAAAATATGCCATTTTTTTGAAGATGCGCCATATAATACGACCGCCTTGTGGTGCAGAAAATACGGTATCAGTTTTTCTTATCTCACATTTTTCTTTTCCTTAAGTAAAGCACTTCAACCTTCTTGTATGGGACCTGTAAAGCAGTGGGGAGGTGTGCCGTAGGTGTGACAGAGAGTTCAAGGTGGGACTACATCAAAGATGGCCTTTGAGCCCCTTCTTGTTTGCTAAAGCGATGGACAAACTGACAGATAAGATTACACAGGAATCTCCATGGACTATGATGTTTGCAGATGATAATGTGATCTATAGTGAGAGCAGGTGGACATATGCCCCAGAAAAGAAGAATGAAGGTTAAACACACAAAGATAGAATACATGTGCGTGAAGGAGAGGAACCCAAGTGGAATGGCGAGACTACAGGGAGTAGAGATAAAGAAGGTACAGGATTTTAAAGGAGTTGGGGTCAAAGGTCCAGAGTTTGTTTGTTTTGTCAGTTTAGGTTCCCACCATCACTTATGGTCACGAGCTGTGGGTAGCACCTCCCTAGTAAGGTTTTCCGGGCACATCGCATGGGGAGGAGACCCTGGGGAAGACCCAACCTAGAGGGACTATGTCTCTCGCATGGCCTGGGAACCCCTTGGGATCCCCCCAGATGAGCTGGGCAAAGTGGCCAAAAGGCACCACAGTAAAAAGACTTGGCTAGAGGCTTGAATGGTTTCTGTGTCATCTGCCCTCATTACTGGAGGTGGTTTTAGTCATTTAAAATGTAAAACAGGAATGCTCATTTGAGCAAAGATCAGACAGTTTGATTGACAGGACAGATGATCAAAGGAGCAATGTTTTCACCATCATGACGAGGGCCGGGACAGAAGTACGGGTAGAGTTTCTCATTGAATGAGGAACCAGTGAAGGAGTAGATATGTGCTGCCTCGTCTACATCATAAAAGGAGACTACGCCCTCCTCATAATCCACAAACACCCCCACCTTCTCAGGATAAGGACTGGGAGACAGCTCAACTGGAGTATCGTCACCAGCTATGTAGTTATTTCCAATCCCCAGGAGTAGAATCCAGTAGCCATCCGTGGGACTTGGATAGACCTTTCCCTTTCTGTAGATCGACTCTCTGACAACTCCTACTATCCATTCATTCTTTCCTTTCACCTGAACCTCAAAGTAAAATCTGCCTGAAGAGAAACTCTGTTTTCCTAAAATATTAGAATACAGAGAGAATCTCTCTGGATTATCTGGAAGATTCTTCTCCACATCACCATGATAGACTTGTTTTCCATCATCAGACAGGACGAGTTCAGGATGTGCTGTATCAGGATCAAAAGTCACATCAACTTCATACTGCTGAACTCTCCTCAGCTCAGCTTCAGTGAGCAAGTTCTTCATTTTTTCTCTGAGTTTCTTCTCCAGCTGGTCCACAGCTCTCACCACAGTCCCCTCATATGAAGGTGGATGGACTCTGACCTCTGTCCAGTTCTTGGTGGGTGGAGCATCTTTCAGGGATGAGAATCTTTGGAGGAGAGGAAGGTGGTCTTCAGAGCGCGAGAGCTGCTCCACCTCAGATCTCCTCTTCCTCAGTTCAGAGATTTCCTGTTTGAGATCTTTGATGAAGTCTTCAGCCTGTTTCTCTATAGTTTTATGTTTTTCGTCCATCTCCTTAATGAACTCCTTCAAACCTCTCTCAACAGACTCCTTCAGATCAGTGAAAACCTTAACACCCCTTGCTTTCTCTTTGTCTGCAGCATCTTTACTGATCTTCGGCGACCCTTTGATCTCCTGAATCTTCCGCCGTCTGCTCTGGATCATCTGCTGAATTTCAGCGTCCGACTTCCCCAGCTCTGCCTTTTTAACCTCAAATTCTTCTGTCAGAGGAACAAACTCATGAGTCTTGTGGTCTAAAACAGAGCAGAGAGAGCAGACACATGTCTGGTCTGTCTTACAGAACAGGTCCAGAGGTTTGTCGTGCTTCGTACAAATCCTGTCCTCTAGGTTCTCCACAGGCTCCACCAGCTGATGTCTTTTCAGACGTGCAGCTTTCAAATGAGGCTCCAGGTGTGTCTTACAGTAGGAGGCCAGACACACCAGGCAGGACTTCAGGGCCTTCAGTCTGGTTCCAGTGCAGACGTCACAGGGAACTTCTCCTGGTTTAGCAGCATGTTTGTCTGAGTCCCCGCTGGATTTCTGTTGAGATTCACGTCTGAACTCAGAAACCATCTCCCTGATGAAGGTGTTGACTTCAAGTTCGGGTCTTTTACTGAACACCTTTTTACACATGGGACACTGATATGGAACCTTGACACTCCAATGTTTCGTGATGCAGGTTTTACAGTAGTTGTGTCCACATGGTGTGCTGACTGGATCAGTGAACACATCCAGACAGATGGAGCACAGGAACTGATCTTCACATCGCAAACTGCTGCCAGCAGACATATTGGCTCTCTGGAAAGAAAAGAAATGAGGGAAACATTCACTGAGACAAGCCGACATAATAAAGTGTATAAAGAGAAAAAACAACAACAACATATACATACTTATGTATGTATACAAAATCTGTGCACTGCCTGGATCGACTCCAATGAAGCCTACGACTCAATGTTACGCTCATGGATACTTCAATACTTGGAACTACTACACTCTTGGTCAACTTGACGCCGAGAGCCTTCATAGGGAACTCGATGGGGGGGACTGTTGAAAACTACTCTGAGGGGGTGACTCAAAGCCAACTGCACAAGTCAGCATCAAGGGTGGCATACACCAAGGAGATGTTCTGTTCTGCACAGACCTGAACCCTATCGGTCAGGTCATCACAAAGAGTGGCTATGGATACCGGCCCGAGCCGATTCCGAGACATTTCATTTTGAGTATCTGCCGATACAGTCCTGATCCGACTTTCGTGACACATTAAAAAGATGATCAAAAACAAATAGATCCAGGTTGTCCCCCATTTTTATTTTAATCATTTAGCATTTAAACAGTGCAGTTCTCCTCGAGGTAGTAATTATGGTGCAACTATTAACTAGTAAAAATAGTGCAAATTTAAACATACATTTTTTAATAAAAACAGTCGCTGAACTTGAAATACCCAGTAGGCATGTAAACAAATAAGCAAATAAAAGTGTCGTAAAGTAAGGCAGTAATGTGTTTTTTAGACTGTACTCTTACTTCTTATTGTCCTTTTAATTTGCCTTAAAAAATAAAACATTTGTGTTTGAAGTGACCTAGAATCTTCCTCGTGGTAGACAGGTGTACGCTGCCTGCGTGCACACGAAGTCGGCAAGAACATGCGAAAATGCGGACTGTTTTGAAGAGAGGCTGGCCGAGTGGGTGCAGTTATCTTCACATTTATGATGTGACATTGACATTGCACAGTGACAAACATGGGTGTCAAAACAGCGGGCGGCATATTAGCACTTCCTGGGTGCAAACACATAGTCGTGCTTGTTATGTCTGTGCTCGTCGGTAGTTGCAGGGCGAACACAGCGGTGATGGTACTGCTGGGGTGTTTTGTCCACATGATCTAATTTTTCGGTCTGTAATTGGTACCAAATGTACATTGGTTTTAATTTTTACAAGGTTATCTTGGTTAACGCCTCTATAACGCTGCACCTGGTGAACTGCAACCACTTCTATTTTGTTAGGCACCTGGCCAGAGTCGCCAATATCATGTAATCCTACAGTTTTAGAGTCGCTAATTACATAATGCAATCCTACAGTTTTGTTGGCAGGCGTTGGTCCTCGAGAAGCAGCAGAGAAGTGTGTTAAACTACAGCTCTGCATCCTGGCCTGGACCCTGCATTGTCAGGGGGAGTGTCTAATAACATTGGCCAGATTTCTAGACATAGGAGCTGCACCATCCCGGGTGGGATGAATGCCGTCCCTTCTAATCAGACCGGGCTTTCCCCAGAATGTCTCCCAGTTGTCAATAAAGTCCACGTCGTTTTCTGAACACCACTGAGACAACCAGCGGCGGAGCGAGAGCATGCGACTAAACATGTCATCGCTGGTCAGATTGGGGAGATTGGGGAGGGGACCAGAAAAACCTACGGAGTCCGACATGGTTTTGGCGTAGTTACACACCGAGACAATATTCATTTTAGTTACTTCCGACTGGCGAGTCTTTCCCTGACCCTGCACCCCAACCTGGGACTTGCTGATTGGGCCGGAGCTTCGGGAGCTGCGTGCTGGCCTGCGGTCCCCACCCCTGGTCATCCCGTTGCTGGCCCCCCTTCTCCTCCCTTTTCTCTCTCTGCAGGTGGTCGTGGGTGGCTTGTAGCTTGCATTACGGAGCACAAGTCTTTCCCTGACCCTGCACCCCAACCTGGGACTTGCTGATTGGGCCGGAGCTTCGGGAGCTGCGTGCTGGCCTGCGGTCCCCACCCCTGGTCATCCCGTTGCTGCTTCCACCTGCCTGCTGTGCTGTTGCCGTCCCTGACCCACCAGTCTGGCCCTCGGCAGGAGGGTCCCCCCTTATGAGCCTGGTCCTGCTCAAGGTTTATTCCCCCCTAAAAGGGGAGTTTTTCCTTGCCACTGTTTGGCTTAAGGTTTTTCTCCCACTAGGGGAGTTTTTACCTGCCATTGTTTATGTAATAACTGCTCGGGGGTCATGTTCTGGGTATGGGTCTCTGGAAAGCGTCTAGAGACAACTCTGTTGTATTAGACGCTATATAAATAAAATTTAATTGAATTGAAAATGATCAAACGTGTGAGCTGGATACAGAGGTTCTTCAGTCATCACTCGACCGACACCGACTTTGCTCCAGATATTTCTTTAAATTAATCTCCTGACGACAGGCTACAGCTCGATAGCTCGTCCCTGTCGCCACGTAGCGCAGGATGACGGCCAGCCACTCTGCTATGGTCTCGGCGTGTGTGGTTTTGAGCTGAATTAGCGGGACAATCCCATGTAACAAGTCGTCAAACGAAAGGGAAAAAATGCAGAAATATTGCAGCTGTTTCTCATCAATTGCCTGCATCAGCAAGAGGAACAAGCTTCCAGACTCCCGACGGCTCTGTTTGAACTGCCTGACAAACCATCTCCAATGGTGTAGTTTTCTTTACCGAGATCACAAGCAAAGATCTCCTCTTTATCCAGTGTTGCTGTTTTGTTTATTTATCAGTTATTCCAACAGCTGGTTTATTATACTACCACAAAATATTTTATTACTTTTATAACTCTGGCTCTGCATACTGCCCCCAATCGGTTATTGCCGACGCACTCTCCTCACGTGCTACGCGAGCGAGGTACACTCACAACGCAGCTGGTTGTGAACGCAAACCGAAGTGAACGTAGGCTCAAACAGCCAATATATTCGCCCCTTTAAAGGGGAATTAAAACCTACCTATCACCACATGGTCAAAACAGACAAAAATACTTTTTTTTTTTAAATCAAAACACCGAATTTATCGACATGGGAAAATTGACGTCGGTCATCGCAGTGAATGACGGTAACGGTAAATTTTCAGTTTATTGCTCAGACCTACAATGTAGACTAAATGTTGATATAGAGCCCATAAATTCAAATGTTTAAGCTATGAACACCAGGCTTTTTTATTGTTTTTTTCCCCCCTTCTTCTCACCCGTTTACTTTTTTGCCATGCCCACAATAATGAAGCTCCCTGGTGTACACACATGTAGTCTTTGTGGGTATGTGTTAGGGGTAGGCGATATGACGATATTAGATCGTGAAGGATTACAACGTGAAGACGATTTTTCAAACTGCAGAGATCGTGGGATCGTCTAATACACATTTTATAAATTGCAGTTCTATGCTTATGCAACGACTCAAAACGTATTGACATCGTCAACCTGACCGACCAATCATAGGGAATTACGGGCAGCTAGCGATTTCCTACCCGCCTCCTTGATGGTGTGTGTAGCAGTAGCGCATAGAGAGCGATGGCTGAAGCCAAACGGAGTTGGTTGCAAAAATAAATTCCACCTCAATTATATGGAATTGGTTCGGATTTTTTCGTAAGTGATAAAGCTCAAGCAAATGTTGTTTGAAAAGTTTGCAGGGAAACCTTTTGCATGTGGGGTTGTAACACCATGAATCTGTTTGAATCCCCTGATGAGGAAGCACCCCAAGTGATGGAAAGAGGTAAAAGAAGCTGTTACCTTTTATCTCGCAAAGGACATGGTACCATTAAAGCGTTAAAAGTAAAACGCTTGCTTAAAGTAGCTGACCCGCGGTACGAGCTGCCCAGCCGTAAATACATTTCCAAAAAAAAGATGTACTGTTAAAATTTTAGCAAAGGGTTTCAAGTTAATTAGGCTGTCAGAGTGCAATTAAATCTTTCAATTTAATGAACTTGAAAGAAAGATTTTCTACACAAACCAGTTTTCTATAAAGTTGAATACTGAACAGAATGTAAATAATAAGAATGAAAAAAACTGGCAAAACATAAAAATGGACAGACAAAACATCAGTTATTGAAACTGACAACTACAATCATTCAATATTTTTTTTCTGGGCCCATTTCTGCATTGACGACAATGGTACACTGCTATCCTAGTTTTTAAATAACATGTCGGACGGCTCTAAACCCAATTTAGCAGTCTCTAAATTATCATCACCCTCAGCAACATATATTGTCTGTTTTTTTCTTTCAATTAAACTTTTTTTTTTATTGTGATATGATATTTTTGCCATATCGCCCACCCCTAGTTTGTGTGTATACCATTGGAATATGACGCCCTTTCATGTGAAATGAAAAACGCCATAAAACTTATTGGTAGTAGGATTAGTGGCACACGAATATTTGCTTATCCTTTTTTTCTTCTAAATTTAAGACTTGAGTCACCCTGGTGTTCTCACCACTAACCCACTATGAACATTCAGAAATCAGCGCTTGCTATACAGCATTATGGTTAATCCCCGTTTAGGCCTGTTTGGAGGATAGGTTAGGTGGTTATCTGCAGCACAATACTGGAAGGCGGTGCGATCTTGATAAGGCTTGGTTTTAGTTTTCTAGTTAGACAGGGACTTTTTCCTGCTTTCTTATTTATTTATTTTTTTTTACTTATCTTAGAACACATTGTCCGATACCTGGAAGTCAGACCTGAATCGTTTTTTTGAGTAGGAACATAAAGGGAATTCATAAGCCAGTAGAGTGTTTGCACATGTAAAAACGTGAGGAAGTAATATCATATTTTCCACAAGAGACTCACTTACGATCGAGTGAATCCAGAAAGTTAAAGAAAGCTTGGATAAGGAAACTATTCTACTAAAAAAAATGATAGATCAAAAAGTATTCCATTCATCCCATCTCAGACCCTGTGTGGCTCATATGTCATTGTGAGTAGAAAATTGTACCAAAGTAACTTGGGTACAATGTATACAGACCTAACAAAATTAGTTAGATCACACCCTACACTGAATAGTAAGATCTCTAACGCTGGTGCACTTATGCAATCTTTCAGAGACACATACGTATTTTTTGGCCCTTGAAGGAAGCACAACCCAACTCCTTACCACTCCCTCTCCCCAGTTCAACACTCTTTTTCTAGCATTGACTTAATTACTGTAGATAGCAGAACACTCCCTATTGTCAAGGATTGTCGGTATAATAGCGTTGTTACTTCATAGTCCAGTACTGCTGGATATATGTTTTCCAGAGTGCATCAGCCCACACCAAACATGGCGGTCAATGACACATCTTAAGTTGTATCGGATAACTGGAACCACTTTTTAACACGCTGATAACATTCATTCTTTTAACTTATGATAAGAGGTTGCTGTCTGATTATATTTGTTTTTGTATTTTTCTGTTTAAGAGCTAAAGATGTGTGTCTTTTAATGGAAAAATGCAAAATAAAGTTACAAAAAATAAACAAATAATCTCAATGTCTGTATCAAGATGCTCATTTTTCTGTTTATCCCTCACATGACCACATTTACTGCGATAAATTTAAAACATAGATTTAGTAGTGTAATCACTGCTATAATAAAAGGAAGTCGAGGGAAAGCGAGGCCGGCAGAGCTCCGCCACCAGTCCCAAGAAAGCAGAATCACCGACCTTCAAGACGAAAATAAAAACAAAACCATCCTTTGATCAGAGTTTCCTGTTGGCATAGATGCTCCTCTACTGACCGTTACGTTTTCGTTCAAAATGAAGTTATTAACAAGTTAAACATAATTTACAGTTGTGTTGACGTTTTTACCCCTTAGTCAGAAAATAAATTATTATAGTTAAATGTACTTTAATTTCTTTATACATGCGTGTATTTCAGGCCAGATGTTGATCACAGAAGTGATTTATTGGAGAATTGTATGAAATGATCCATTTTATATAGTGTAATCCTTTTATTATGCACACACACCAACTGAAGTCTGACAAAAAGGGGAGCGGAGTGAAAAAAGATAAAAGCTCCCTTTCAGTCTGTTTAAATAAAGTTTATATTATTGCTATAACAATATTTAGTGCTCTCAGAGATGCTGTCTGAGCCCCTTCAGTGTCTGTCTTGCTTTTATCCTGAGGAAGTTTTCATTTCCTTCACGGTTTTAATAGATGTGAGGGATCAAAAGGGAAAAGTCAGATGTGAAACATTTAGGGCCTGATTTACTAAAGGTTTGCGTGCGTAAAAACGTGTGCAAACTTGACATCACCCGCAAAACAAAGTGCAAGCTGATCTACTAACAGCGTGCAAAGAGGACTGCGCCTCTCAAAAGAGCAACATAGCACACGCTATTCATTTAGTACTTTTGCCCTGATGAATAATCAATATGGGGCGTACCCGCCAGAAATCGCTAAATACTGGGAGGGGAAAATGCAAATATATCCATTTACCACACGAAATGAGATTTACCAAGCCTGAAAGTTTTTGCGGGGATTGTGATTGCGTCTGTATTTAATACGTTCGAAAGGAAGGTGCTAATCTGCCCAGCATTACGCAGGGATGCTTGTTGGTGCCTGATTTGAGGACTGGGGTGGGGATGGCTCAACTTGTGGTGAGGATTCTCCACATGCAAAAGGAGAAATATTTTATTTGAATGTTAAATCGAGTATTATTCAGCAAAAGGTTGCCACAGGAGGCACATTCATTTTTTTATTTGTGATAATAAATAAATCACGTGTTTTCATGGAGAAAAAAGTGTTTCTCATTGTGCGCCTATACTTGTTCTGCAGTTGTCATACCCCGGTGTTGTGCCGTATTCAGCACCCCTGCCGTGAAAAGCACCCCCTCGTCTGACAAAAATTATATTCTCATTCTGTGTCACGTTCTGTTTAGCGTCCAGTTTTGTGTTAATGATTCATGTTTAAATGCGCTCATGGATTCCACAATAGTCATACTTTCCCACAATCACAGTCACAGATAACAAAAATCGGGTAAATGGTTATTGATGTCATTAATTAATAGCCTGCTTACTGTGTTGTCTTCCATAATATTTGTAAATATATATAATATAAACTCCTAAGTATGTGTTTGTGTGAGTGTGCATATATAAATATATTGAAGTGTCAGTGTGTTGTTTTTTTTCTTGGTCTACTTATCATTGAATATACGAGGGGGTGCTTTTCACGGCAGGGGTGCTGAATACGGCACAACAATTTGCCTCTTCCACTAGTATCTCTAACTCCAACTCGTCAAATTTCATTTTGCGCTTGCGACTATATCCTGCTTTCCATCCAGACTCTCCATGGCGCAAAGTTTGCGCCGCAAACCGTAAGACGCGCAACACCTCATTTAAATACTGCTGTTTGCACCTGTTATCAATTGCGCACGCAATCTTAGTTGATCACCCGCAAAACACACAACAACAGCACGTGCAAACTTTTTGAGTGCACACGCAATTTACTCTTTATTTAGGATCTTGGTAAATCGGGCCTTTAGTCTTTTAGTTTGACTTCATAAATGGTTCTGGTTCGGAACGGCCACCAAACTAGACAGGCACAGACTGCAGCGGACTATTAAATCTGAAAAGAGGATAGTTGGGACTAATCTCCCATCTATCCAAGACCTGTACCGGTCCAGGACCAGGAAACAGGACCTGCACCGGTCCAAGAAAAGGGGAGGTAGCATCTCTGCAGACCCCTCACACCCAGGACACAGTCTGTGTGAACTCCTCCCCTCTGGATGGAGCTACAGAGCTCTGTAGCCAAAACCTCCAGACACAGAGACAGTTTCTTCCCCCAAGCTGTTGCTCTGATGAACTCTCATCACTCAGAGAGTCTCAGAGTAATCAATCACTGTGCAATAATAAAATAATAATAACAGTAATTATAATAACACAATCATATGCTGTAACAATGCACCTTCCAATAATCATATCTACCTCATTCTGCTGCACCTTCCACTTTTTAAAAATTGTATATTTAATAAGAGCTGTCCTTTGTCTATTACCTATTTACTGTAGAGTGAGCAATAACCATATCAAATTCCATGTCTTGTCTGGCCTGACCAAATAAACGTGATTCTGATTCTAAATATGTGGACAGTTCTCTAGAAACACAAGCGGTATATGTATGTAAATAAACGTATTTATGCAGTGCTTTCACTTAACAACTTTATCTTCAACAAAATTAAACCAAAATCTGTCTTTAGACTCGTTCTCCAGTAGAACTACAATCTGTCGCCACTGCCGTTTACTCTGCAGTCACAGGGTGCGACGTAACGCCTGATTTATGGTTCCGCGTTACACCAACGCAGACCCTACGGTGTAGGTTCTGCGTCGTTTTAACGCGGAACCATAAATCAGGCTTAACACCTACTCTCACGACAATGCTTTAACGCTGCTAGTGTCCCTCAAACACGTCGCTCCTGGACCACTACAGCACGCTTTATGTCCCTCAAACACGTCGCTCCTGGACCACTACAGCACGCTTTATGTCCCTGAAACACGTCTCTCCTGGACCATTACAGCACTCTTTATGTCCCTGAAACACGTCAGTCCTGTGACTGTCCCTCCAGACTTATGCCGCGTTCCATTTACCTCGGAAGTGGGGATTTCCCAGTTCCCAGTCGGAATTTTCAACTGGAACGCCCCTCGAAGTGGGATTTCCCACTGGGAAAGTGGGAGAGTCTTCACCACCCCCGAGTTAACATTCCAAGATGGCTGCCCCGGTTGTAAACAGTAGAAGAGAGCTCCGTAAAAATTCGTAGCACTTCATTCTAGTTTTGGTCACACTAAATCAATCGTATACAAGTATTGTTCGGCATATATATGCTGCTATAGTGTAATTTACATTTTTCATGTGGTATATGCGAACTACAAACTTGTTTTCCTACTTTGTAACTGGAACGCTGATAACTCGGCTATGACCAGTTCCGAGTTCCGACTTCCGAGGTAAATGGAACGCAGCATTATTACTACCCGAAACCCACGAGGACACGCCGCAGCTCCCCCCAACTATTCCTCCATCTGCACTCTCAAACCAGTCAGATTCAGAAACATTTAACAAAAATAGTTGATCTTTTGTCACCCCGCTGACTGAAATACAGTAAATGATTTCTTACCAGCGTGTCCGAGCCGCAGTAGTCGGGAGTGGGGAGTTTCCTCTCCTCTCCGCGGCAGCGACGCTCCACTTCCTGGTCCGCTGCTGCCTCGCCCACAGGTGTGTTCCTGGTCACGTGACTTCCCCTGCAACCCAGCCTGCTGGACACGTGGCTTTACCTGATTTGATGTGTGACTTTTTTTAAAATTTTATTTAACATTTGCAAACAGTACAATGATAACAAAACTTCACATTATGCAATTTCACGTTGAATTATGACATATAAAGAGCATAAGGCAAGGCAAATGTATTTATATAGCACAATTCAACACAAAGTGCTTTACATTGACATTAAAAGCAGCAAGACATAATTAGACAGTAAATAACAAATAAGATTGAAAAAATTAAGAATAAGATGATAAGAAAAGAAGTAAAATAATAAAAAGCACAAGCTGTTAAAAAGTAAGGGCAGTAGAGTACAGCAGGTAGGTATTCAATTTAAGAGTACGCTTCAGCACTGTTTACTGTAAACAGTGATGTTTTTAGGCCTGATTTAAAGGAGCTGACAGTTGGAGCAGACCTCAGGTCTACAGGAAGTTTGTTCCACCGGTGAGGAGCAGAATAACTGAACGCTGCCTCACCTTGCTTGGTTCTGGTTCTGGAACCACAACAAACCAGATCCAGATGAACCTCAGGGGTCTGGGAGCTTCATAGGAACTAACAGATCCAGCATGTATTTTGGTCCAAGACCATTCAGGTCTTTGTAGACCAGCAGTAAGACTTTAAACTCTATCCTTTGACTCACTGGAAGCCAGTGTAGTGATTTCATGACCGGTGTAATAGTATACTCAAATAAAAAACAAAACAAAAAGCACAACACATTATAACCAGCCAGGGGGGATGAAATTATAACATTACATTTTACATACATTTATGGTTTTGACTGCTTTTGAATTAGTAGAAAACTTAATAGAGTCCAGATACTGTTTTAATTCACAATGAAAAGTAAAAAAAGAGGGTTTTTTGCGTAAGAATTTGGATTTGTGGATGTGGAATTTTGCAAGGATAATCAACAAATTAATAATGTTTCTTTTGGCTTTGTTCTAATTGTTACATGGTCAAAAACACCAGACAACACATCCTTCCAAAATAAATTAAAATCAGTATCAATTCTTTCAGACACAAAATTACACATATCACTCCAAAAAGTTTGAACAATGGGGCACAGCCAGAATAACTTCAGAATTCATTAGCTTGAACACTTCTCAGCCTGGCGTCAGTTTACGTTGTAGCGACTTTTTTTAGATGAAAAACAAGTCCCTCCTCCGCAGCTCCTTGACGTCCTCTTTGTGTGTTTTTTTTATTCTGAAATTAAATTTGTTTTGTTTGGCTGCTGAATCACGCTGAAGCTCACAAGGGAGGCCTAACTAAGGAATAGAGTCTCTGTACAGTTAAATAATAAATCAACAGATGAGTTACAAATGATCAATGGAGAAAAGTAATGGATGAGCAAAAGTGGCAGACAGAAAACAAAAACAGTGGTAAATGCAAATGCCTATCACTGATATCCCATTAAATGGAAATAATAAATAAAACACAAAATGCAACAAAAATAATAAATAATAAAAATAAATACATAAAAAAGTGAACAGAAAATTAAGGTAAAGGTGGATCAGTCTGTGGGCAGAGTCTTCAACGAGTTAAAATAATCTATGAAGGATTGCCATTTATGAACAAATTTAGCTGAGTTGCCTTTTACTGAATATCTCAACTTTTCCAATTTGAGAAAAAACAAAACACCACTAAGCCAAAGAGCAATAGACGGAGACGTGGGGGATTTCCATGAAAGTAGGATACGACGTCTAGCTAAAAGAGAGGTGAAAGCCAATACTTCTGACTGTGTGGGGCTGATATGTGAGGAGTCAACAGAGAGTCCAAATATTGCTATGATGAGAGGGGCCATAACAACATTTTTCACCAGAACTTTAGACATGATCACAGAATAGTCACTCCAAGATTTCTGTAACCTAGGACAGGAGAAAAACATGTGACTTAAATTGCAGGGAGAGCCCTGGCATCTGTCGCATAGGTCTGCAACATTCGGGTATAATTCAGATAATCGAGATTTTGATAGGTGGGCTCTATGCAGCACCTTGAATTGAATAAGTTCTAGTCTAGCACGAGGCGTGCTAGATCGTATGCTACGGATAGCTTTATCCCACAGCTCCCCTGCGAAGTCCAGGCCCAACTCCCGTCCCCAACCCACCCGAGCTTTATCTATAGAATGACCCTCATACATTGTGCATATATCTTAGATATAAGAGACTTTTGACTAAGTTTCATTGTTAAAAGATTGTCCCACGGTTGGTTAGCAGGAAGGGAAGGGAAGCATGGAAACAGAGCAGAGGCACAGTGTCAAAACTGGAAGTAACGGAAAAATTGGGAGGCAGGAAGCAATGTATAAATCAGAGTATTAAAAACAAGAAACATGCAAATGCAAAATAAAAGCATCAAGGTATTATATACATAACATAACTAAAAATGAAAATTATTTTTTAATAACACAGAGAGGTTTATTTGTTTTATTTTGGCATAAAGTGGACTCAAAGTAAGATAACTCATTGCTACATGTGAAGATGGATGACAGATAAGGGGGGCCAAAACTGACATAATTAAAAATAAAAGCAGAAATATCTATATAATGCTTTTCTTTTTCCTTATACATGCATTCTTTGTTTTTACATTCCCTCCTCCTTTGCGTCACCTTACATTTCTGCCTCATTTTGCAAATGAGGAGGGCGGTCCTTCCTGGTCCAGTTCCTCTAACATTGGTCAATAAACAGGAAGCAGCAGAATTGGACCAAAATTAAGACTAATACATAAGGTAAAGTAAAAAGAGGAGATCAGGGAATGTAAACACAAGGAATACATGTATAAGGAAAATAAGAAACAAAATATATACATTTCTGTTTTTATTTTTTATTTAATTTTAATTATTATTAATTCATTATTAATTATTTATTTTCAGTTTTGGTCATCCATAGACAGGCTCCACTACCTGGAAATAAAAAAATTTAAATACATTTAAAAATAAACGCTGTGGCCTGGATCAGCCGAAGGACAGGGAGTCACAGCTGATCATTTCTGAGCCCTTTAAAGTGGAAGTCTGCCAGACTTTCATCTCTGACCTGTCACACGCCAGCAGTCCAGCCGACAATTCAAAGGTCCCAAGCTTGGAAAGGATATGGCGTTCCACCGAATTTTAAGAATGTCACATATACTGCAAAGATATCCTTTTAAATTGACAGAACAGCAACAAGTAGAACCTGAAAACAGGTGACCTACAGGAGCTGAAGAGGGCGCTGATGCCACTCCTGTTAAACTGAGCATTGTTTAAGTGCCACAGTCTGAGGGTGCTTTCAGACCTGTGGCCCGTTTGTTTTGTTCCGATTCAGGGGCTAAATCGATACAGTTGTTTTGTTTTTCGTTTGTGGTGTTTGTGTTCACAAGGCAACCGTCTGTAGCGGTTCAAAGCTGTTAACAAATGCCATGTGCGAACCAACTGTTCACTCATTGGTCAGAGATGAACGCGGAAGGAGTTTCCTCTTCCGTACCCCGGGAAAAACAACAATAGTTATAACCCCTTTCACAGAGAGGGTGCAAAGCGCAGACTGCCGCCGGTGATCCCATCCATTCTGTATGTGCTACCGCGGCACAAGAGCGGATTGCTCTGCCGCCAAGCTCGGCGCCGCCTGCCACGGCGTTTCCGCTGCGCCTGCCTGCCCGAATTGGACAGTTTTTAATTTCACCGTGCCGCGCTGTGACGACATCTCGGCACGTCCAATAGGAGAGAAGGGAAAAGAGAGAGAAGGGAGAAGAGAGAAAGTTGTGTCCAATAGGAGAGAAGGTGGTGGATGCTGCGTCGACTCTTCTCCTTGCGCCGCGGTCGCACATACACAATGAATGGAGTTGTCTCGGTTGCTGTGTCGATTATGTTCTCACTCCAAACGAACCGTTCCAGGTCTCGAATGAAAGCGAGCCGAGATCACCTCTCCTAGGAGATCTCGGCTCGCTTGTTTTGTGCCGCATCCGAGCGCGATTTCTGTGTTCATATATACTAAACGAATCGATCTTTAGGGGGAAACGCTCCCTGTTTCGGAACAACTGCTCCAAACAGGACAGGTGTGAAAGCACCGTGAGTATTGTTGTAGACCGTGTGCCTCCCTCTGGGGCCCATCTCCTGATGGATACCTTCTGCAGGGTTCAGCACTGTGTGGGAGATCAGACCATCTCAAACTGGTCTCCTGAGCATTACAATGAAGTAACTATCACCACCACTGCACATGGTTCTAACGCCATTATCAAGTTTGAGGATGACGCCACGAGGACTGAGCTTATCAAGGACAATAACGAGTTGGCCTTTAGGAGGTGGACTGCCTGGCCTACACTTCTCTTGCAAAAGCACACTCTACCCTCAAAACAGTGTTAACTCTTCACTAAATGGTATTTCCTTCTCAAATGCCAAACACATCTGACACGAACTCCTCTTCTCCTGTCTTGATCATCTATTTTTGTTTTTGAGCCTTCAGCAAACTGCACTGACTTATATAGGTGTGGTCACATCATTTGCAATAGGTGTTTTCAATTATGAGTAGTTGTGTTTACTGATTGACACCAGGTATGTTCATTGTGTTCAAGTTTTGCTGATTGTGGGTAGCATTTTGCATCACATGAGCTTCACAATGGATATTGGAGCACAGTTATATGCAAAATGTGTTTTAGCACGGCAAAATGTGTTTAGAGTTTTGAGAAAAAGGGGATGGGTTTTGTGAAAAGTGTCTACAGGTGAATTGTGTTTGTGGTTGTGGCAAAAGGGGGGTAGTTTTACTAAATGTGTTTAGGCAACTGGTCATTTGGTTTAGAGTACTGGGTTTTGTGTTTTGGCAATAGAGAAAAACTGTAATGGTCATCATCAGCATGTCATCAAGGTCCATTAATGACACAGCCATGTATGTCAGGGTTGTGTTGAAGCTGGGGAACATCTAAAACCTGCAGGACAGTAGCTATGGTCCGGGTCTGAAAAATAGGTCAATTTTTTTTTTAAATATTTGGATATGTATAAATAGGGGACAGCACAGTGGCTTGGTGGTTAGCACTGTTGCCTCACAGCAAGAAGGTTCCCGGTTTGACTCCCAGGCCCGGCAGGGGTCTTTCTGTTTGGAGTTTACATGTTCTCCCCGTGTTTGTGTGGGTTCCCTCTGGGTACTCCGGCTTCCTCCCACAGTCCAAAAACATGTGTAGTAGGATAATTGATGTCTCAAAATTGTAGATGTGATTGTGTCTGGTTGTCTGTCTGTATATGTGGCCTGGGGACCTGTCCAGGATGTACCCCTTCCTCTCGCCTGAAATTAGCTGGCATAGGCTCCAGCAGACCCCCGTGACCCTGCGAAGGATAAAGCAGGTATTAAAAATGGATGGATGGATATCTATAAAAACTGCACTTAATAGTTATTCCACTAGATGGCGCCAAATACCCCAAAGCAGGGGCGGAGCAGGGGTCCCAGCCCAGGGGGGGGCGAAGCATTCTAGACGGGCCCTTGTGGCCTAAACATCCCCGTTAAAACATAATCGCTAGAAAAAAAATAGCCACAGATCAGCCCCTCTGACACACAACCACAGCAGCAGGCGACGCTGTCAGAACCTTCACATGAGGTTTCAGCACCAGGGATTTACCAGTCATTATGTCAAACCTAATTATAAGCCTAATGCAGACTTTAAGACATAGGTATCAAACTGGAGATAAAAATCAAATGACATCCAGTGATGTTGGATTCAATACAGCCGAGTAGCACAATTCAGACACACGTGTTCAACCTACATGACAACAGTTTACAATGTGCAACGACATGTATTTAACACAATGACCAGCAGACACGGCGGTCAATCAGCAACAAACAATATAGGAAAGGCCATATATTCAGCATTATGACAATGTTTTCAGAAATAATTAATATTATGACAGCTTACCAATGATGGTTTCATCTAGCGGTGGGCAGAGAACCACAACAAAAAATATTTACATCCAAGACAGGAAAAAGTACACATTGAACGATCCAAAATGCAAAAACTTTAATTTTAAAACTTTTTCAAATCCTAACTATTTACAGTCTGTGTGTGGCCTCATCATAGCACCATCAGCCGGTTCTTCATCGCCGCAAACCTTTCAATCACCTTGCTCTTATCAATGGCGATGTTCCCTCTCGATTGAGAGCAAGGTGAGGTTTGATAGTCTGGCCTCATCCATGTAGACCGGAGATAGTTTTTATTCAACTTCAGCTGCTGAAACGCAACATAAGTTTCCTGCTTTAAGGCTCTGATGCGACAACTGGCTAAAAGTAAACAGACAACATGCACGCGCACGTACCCGTGCATGACAGGCAGACACACTAAGGGAGAAGGGACTATTTCTTTCCAGACAAAAAGAAAGTCCAGAGTGCTCAGAAGGTTCATCTAAATCATGTGACGAAGGTGTCCTTTGGTGGGAAAAAGGATGTCAAAAAAGAAGAAAAATCCAAGGCACTCTTCTTCAAATATAAAAAGCCTTTATTTGAAATGGCTATTTCATGTGGAAGATTAAAAAAGCCACAGCCTTCCTCAGGGTTTAACACTCAACACATATTTCTTTCATTTTTATTTTTCAAACAACTTTATCCTTATGAATGCAACTTTCCTTATTTTATTCAGCGCAGTTCTTTTTTCCCCCCCCTTCAGCGGGGCCCCCCCACAGCAGTGGGCCCGGGGCGGCCGCCCCCTCTATCCCCCCGCCTGCTCCGCTAGTGTCCAAAAGACTGGCATCTCTCCCAATGTCGGCGTTAGACTCAGGATCCACTGTCTGCTCTGATGATCCTTTAAGCAGCACTATTAAAAGGTCTAACTAAACAAATAAACCAACCATGTAATGAGACAGCAGAAGAAGTGATGAATCCTTTTACATATGATTAGTTGGCTGTGTGAACCAGTTATAAATAAAAATATGGACTAATTCAGCTCCCACAGTGTTATACTTTTGTTTTTTTTTAAATGTTTTTTATTTTTTCATTGTGACTGTTGTATGACATCCCACAATTATTGTCGCAAGTGAATCCTCTAATCATCAAATGAAGTCTTACAGATGTGTCTGCAAAGATGTTTAGCCGACGCGAATGTGAAATGAAGACACAAACTCCAAATGTTACCTTATTAACAAGTACACAAGTGTCTTATTTCATTTTATTTATATATGCAAGCAAGTTTATGCCTTTACAAATAAAAAAAGCCACTGTCTGCCCAAGCTGTTGGCACAGATATGTACAAAAATGGAGGAGTGACTCAGAAAAAGCCTGCTACTAAGCAACCAGAGTAATGTACAAAAAGTCTAGAAAACTATGGAGAACAGAAAAAAAAACCCAAAACAAACCAAAACTCCCAACGTCCAAAATGTCCGACCTGGCACGGCCGCATGAGTCTGAAACACGTGATGGTCAGTTTTGGGTCGCAGACTGACATCAGCTTTCTGATCTGTGGTAGAGCTGGAGTTTCTGAGGCACAGAGGATCTGGTGGTCCAGCCTGTGACACGGAGGTCAGATTTCATGCTTAGCTGCGCTGACACGGCCAGTTTGTAGATCCTGTCACGGATGGGCGCGGCCAGGATGCTGGGATGGTTAAGTCCATGTTCAGCGGTGGTCAGCGGTTGGACAGAGAGGACGGAGGTTCAGTGAGTGGAAACACATCGTTATGAGGAGACGAGTTAAACAAGCACAGAGCTGCTCACACCCCCATCCTGAAAACAGCAGGAGGAAGCTCTTCCTTCATTCAGGCTGCACCTACAGGACCTGGCAACCACCATCCAATACGTTTTTAGTTTTTTTCTTTTTTGTCAACCAACTGCAGCAGTTCAAAGTCTGGAAAACTGGCCCCAAACCTCTGCTGGACTAGGTACGAGAACTCTAGCTGGACAATGGTGACCAAATAAAACCACAGTCACCACCAGAGTCAAGTCCATCTCAAGCTAGCAACCGACCGAAAGGAATGACTGAAGAATGGACACCCCAGTCAAGCCGTGCTGGGCTGTGGAGGAGCCTGTCTCCGTAGTGTGTGGTTGTTCATCATAGCGCAACAAGACGCCAACAAGACACCAACCAGATACGGAAACGAAACCAATTTTTGAAACGCTCCAAAATTTGAACAGCTCTGAACAGATTATATTGTCTGTCCAGCAGCACCAAATGTTTGACAAGTTGGTCCAAAAGGACTGACTGGTAAGGACGCTCATAACTTACGATCTCATGAGAGCCACCCTGTGGTGGACATGCCCACAGAAGACCTACGGTGGACTTAAATCATCTGAGGCCTGGATTTCCATCAAGGATGTCTAAATGCACCCCAAAGATAAAGCACTGCTTTCCTTGTTCTGTCCACTTTGGACTGTCCCACTGGTGCCCAGGCTCACACCACATTTGCTCCACAATTCTAGTTGGTATTTGAGCTCAAATAGGATCAATTTTCCACTCACAAATAGTCCCACATTGCCATGTTAGTTGGGCTGTGATTCCAGGCCACAATCCAGGTACAGCAGCACAGGAAGTAGCCGGCCAGCTCTGTCCATGCTGTTGGTGGACACCCCTGGTTGTTTTGTGAAGAGGAGGGGGATGTGAGCAGAGCCTGGAGCGATGAAGATGAAGGGGGAGGGGCCAGAGCAATACATTACACCATATCTGCAAATCCGCTTTATTAGAGTAAACAATACAGAACACCATAATCATATCACTTGCAATCAAAGATTCATGCACTTGTATGCCAGAGATTGGAGGGGACGGACTTCTCGTCCCGATTTAGTCGAACTGCTACAACATATTGCTCTGGTGGTAAACAACTGAGCGAGCAAGCGAGCTTAGCAACACCATCAGCAACAGGAACTGCGATACTGCACACTGAGAAGTGGAAAATAAAACAAAAACAGCAGAACAGCGCCAGTGGGAAAAAAAAGTAGTTTTTTTTTCATTTTAATCAGTAAAATAATGACCATTGAATGCATAACCATGCCACAAACAACAACTAGATTCACTGTCTTTTTTATGCAGAATAAGATTATCTTCATTATCATGAATTCATTTGTTTTCATAATTGTTTCTTCAGGTTATAACCAATGCTGCAAGACTATACACAGGCCCCGCGAAGGGGAGCTCAATGCACTTACACACCAAGAATAAGAGAGAGAGAGCTCACAATGGTCAATAAGTGCACAAAAAACTATTTTTTTCTTTTATCTGAGGTTAAAAACACTGACAAGACATCCATTGTCAGGCAATGAAATGATAAAATACTGTTACTGTAAAACTAGACCCTTAAAAATACTGACCGTTGGTAGCCGTGACGCGCCCGAACACGAGTCTGCAGGAGGCGACGTGCGTGGAAATTTGCGTTTGTCGCGTTCGGGTGTGTTTACACAACACAGTGGCCGAATTTGAACCTAAACAGCTTCAAACTGATCTCACATCATCCTCTGCGTCGCATTTCTTCCTCTCGGTTGTTAACGGGACCGCCAGGCTTCTCAAGGGCTCAGATCAAGGGAACTGGCACTCTTTTTCCTGCTTCTTGGAGACATTTCACCCCTCAGAGTTTTGCGTTTACTCAGCACCGACTGAATAAACCAGCCAGTGGCCAGAGACTTGTTGTCGGGACTTTTTGCTGACTGTGGACCACAAAGTCCAGGAAAGATTGAGGAATGCTGTGGAATGGGTGAAAGCACACAGTGGCGAGGGAATATTGCGCCTTCTGAGCATGGGTTGAATGCACAGCAGTAGAGTGGAGGAGGAATGAAGATGGGATCATTTTTATAGCCCAGGCGTTGTGTGAAAGTGACCACCATAGCCATGAATCTTATATCCATCCACGCCTTGACTCCCCCAGACGACCCCCAGAAGTGACAGGAGGGGCAGTAATCTACATTTGACTTCAAAAGCTCAATCATCATCAGCTCAAAACTTCCCACCGGTCAATTTGAAGTGACGAAAATTCCTGGATGGAAGGTGAAACATCTCCAAGAACCAAGAAAAGGAAGTGCAGCTGCCTTGATTTAAGCCGTTGAGGATAACCACATCCCGGATGATTGGGACAACACCGCCGAAGTGTCTGGACTGATGTCTTTGATTCAGCTTTGTAATACTTTGGTAAAGGTTCATTAATCTGAGCATTTCCACCAGCCGGCTGATGCACAGCTTCTGAAGCTCTCGCCAGAATAAACGCAGCTCTCGCTCAGACTCGTCCTTCGTCCGCGCGCCTCAGCCGTTCACATATATGTATATCTTTATACAGAGTCAATGCAGATACAGGGTGTCATCCTGCCCACATGAAAAAAAAGAGAAAAAGAAGAAACACATTGCTTTTTCCTAATTAAATGATTTCACATTTAAAAAGTTTCAAGGATCAAAAGTTAATAATAAAATAGTGAGATGTCATTGTGGAAAGTAAAAAGAGCAAAGAATTATGGCTCAGAGTGATGGAGGTGGTGGAGTGTGTGTCTGTGTGCGTTCGTGCGTGTGTGTGTGTATGTGTGCTGGTAGTCTCATCAAACCAAACGGACGTCATCAACATCTCCCTCACACTCTTTCTGAAATCATCGGTCATCTCTACTGGCAGATAGAGACTTCCTGATGGCTGGACGGCAGCATCCCTGACTGCTGACCGCGCAGCCATGCGCAAAGCTGCCGATAAAAACAACACCTCCATCGTAGTATCAGTTATTTAGCCATCGTTTTCCAGGCATGGACGCTGCAAACCAGCAGCTAACCAGGGTGCAGCCTCCAGCTCAGAAGCACCTGAGGACATGGTCATGTGTGAAGCGGATGTGTCTTGGATAGTTGCGGCCACTAGAGGGCGCCAAGCTGCACATTCAACCTCGATAAAATACGTGTTTGGAGGGAATTAAGACGGCCTGTCTTCATTTCTAGCTAGCTTAACTCCCTAATGTGTTTATTATTTCACTAAAAACATTTGGGCTCTTCGCTTTGAAGAACTTAAATAAACTTAAGGATATTAACTAATCTACGCTGGAAAGACAAAGAAGCTTATCGCTTGTGTTTATACTGCACCGTAGTAAATTGGCTGACAGACGCACGTCACGTCAGGATGAGCATAACGCTGGTTCAAACCGCGAAAAGGGCATAGCCCTATGTACGTTAAAGGTAAGATCGTTTTTGGAGGTGTAGGTTCACATCGTTGCTGAAGGGAAGAGCCCATTTCTGAACACTTTTTCTGCATTTGATCAGCTGATTAGTTGAACTAACCTCAGCTAGATTAATTCCTCAGCTACTCACTAAACTAGGTTTACTCTGGTTCGGTCAACATGAGCTCAGACCATCTTAAAAGGTCTGGCCTCCGTCTATCATACTTTTACAAATTGGACCCGTATGAAGTTTAAAACAACTCTCTGTGTAATACATTAAAGTCTTTCCTGAACATTTAGCTTCTTCTGTGGACGTCGTTGCTGCTTTTGTTCCACCTCTGTTTCCTGCATCAAACCTCCTTTATTTGAAACTGATGTCGACCTCACTGCCCCCTCCCAACCCAAAGAGTTCTGGGAGTCAAAGAAACACCACACTAGTACAGTTTCATTTTAAAACACCACCGGCCATGCGGGTATGACTTGAGACAGGAAATCGATAGTTCAACCTGCAGTTGGAGAGGCTAGGAGCTTTTAGGAAAAATGTTAAAGAAGGAGAGGAAAATACAAAGTTTCGTTGTCCAGACGAGTGATGGTTTTGAACTTTAAGTGAAACTGAGAAGGTCAGAACGAGAATTGTCCTTAAGGAGCATCTGTTTTTGTCATCTTCTTGTGATGGTCATGTGACCCAGAAGAGCAAATCAGGAGACAACTACGTTGCTGTTTCTAAAGGCTTTTGGTTCTTGTTCATCCACTGTGGACTGAAACAAGGTTTGCAGCTCAGCAAGTCAAACTCGACGCTTATAAGACAACCGGAAGAAAAGTTCCCCATCTCAACATGAAACTGCACTAGAGTGGTCGTAGCTAAATCTTGCACCAAAAACTTCAAGCTCCTCATAAAGTACCAGCTGTTCAGCCGCTGATCGTCCATTGGTGTTGGCAGTTTCCTGTCGGTATGAATTATTGTTCTTTTTTTCAAACTCAACATACAAAAGACATTTGGTCACATTCGGGCTTGTTGAAAAAGTTTAAACTAGAAACCATGACAACAGAATGAATCTCACGAGATGATTGGCGTATACGCGCATGTGTGTGTGTGTGTGTGTGTGTGTGTGTGTGTGTGTGTGTGCGTATGTGTGTATGTGTGCGTGTAGAACCAATGAAATACAGACTTGTTACATGAATGTGTGACATAACCCAACCCCTTGTCCAAACCCCGCCCTTTTAAATAAACCTCAGTGCTAAAATCACACATAAATAATTTAAAATGTGGACAAAACCCCAAACAGTGAGAAAAAACGTCAGTTAACAGACTAATGATAACATGACAAAAGACTTTGTGCTGCTAAGATGTGCTGTTTCTGAGGACAAGTCACAAGTTTTATACAATCGAGGGACGAGAGGAGGGGGGCGGGGGAGGGAGGGGAGGGGCGGGGCGCCAGTCTCATTAATTGTTTTAACGGGTTTATCTTTATAAGTGCTGCTTGTTGGAGGGTCAGGAGTGGAGCGACATTCAGATGATGTGGACATCAGTTTGGTTATCGAAACATTGTTGTGTGTCGATTACAGAAGAACAACTAATGAGACGACGCAGAGGTCGTAGTTTAGAGGAGGGGGGGAGGGGGAAAGGGAGGAAATGAGGGTGTGGCCACTCGTTCACACTCTGGCGGCACAAATTTCCTCCTTATTTCTCTGCAACACCAGCCATCGTAGTGTGGTGAAACGACACGACACAGCATGACACCACCGAACAACACCGACCATCTATACGTCTCAGGGTGTGTGTGTGTGTAATCTAGTGAGTTGTTTTTCTGTATGTGTGTGTGTGTGTGTGTGTGTGTGTGTGTGTGTTTCAGGTCTCGGGTTGGGGGGTGGGGGGGGTTGCGGCCCCTCCCACTGGAATGATGACATCATAGACACCAAACTCGTTGACGAGTCTGCTGCAGAGCGTCTTCTGGGATCTGCAGCAGGTAATCAGAATTGATGGGATGCTCTTTGGGCTCGACGGGGTTCTTCATTTTTGGTTTTTCTTTGTTGTGCTGGTTTTTACAAATATTCTGCCGCAGGGGAACGTGTTCTGCTCACGTATTTGTAACTTAAGCATGTTTGTTTTGGGATGGTTGGCGTTCATTGGGAATTGGGCTTTTTAAGATCGGCTATTCATATCAGCAAAGCCGACCGTTTGGGTTTAGATGTCACTGATAAGCCAATAATCTGCTGCAGACACGAGGACGGTGAAGGTGTCCAGGAGTTCATCATTTCTTCTTCTTCAGCTTATTTGTCATCTGTGTGAGTGTGTTTTGTCTCATATGTGATGGGTGTTGAGTGTGTGTCCTCAGGCTCGTGTTGAGCCCTGCATGTGCATGCGTGTGTGTGTGTGCATGTGTCTGACAGGTAAGCCTGTGTCGTGTCTGCTGGCTGCATGTTTATGTGTAGGCATTGAGGCGTTCTTTGGAGCGCGTGGAGTGGATGTCGTGCAGCTCCTGCTCCTCCTTCGACTTGATGTCCTCGTACTTCTGCATCCGGCTGGCGTCCTTCAGGTAGCCCCAGTTAGCAGCTAGGGCCATCAGGAAGTGGACCTGAGTGGGGGAGGAGCCAGAGGAGAAGAGAGGTCAGGGTTCACAAACAGTTGGAGGAACATGATCTCCAACATGATTACAGAAGACATCTTTGTTACATTAAAACACAAACAGCTGATGGCAGACAGTTGTTGCTCTTCAGGTAAACTGAGACAGATTTAAAAGCTCGGATGGGAATAACACTTCTCAGGTGTCCTAACAAGGTCGGTGCAGGGGTGCTGGTGAAGAGGGTTCCCTCCTAGCCGCCAAACACCTGGTGGAACGGGGCCGACCCGCTGAGAAGCTGCCCCGTGGCCGATGAACTGGAGGTGAACGTCACTTTTGTTGCCTCGTCATTGTTGTGGAGCTGCAGCTGCAGTCCGTGGATGCTAGGATGGTGCTAACGGCGTAACGTTTGCAGAGAGTTGCAGTTGGTGCAGTTGACCTTTCGGTTCAACTGTTCATTTGAAAAGTTAACGTACATTTGATGCTAAGAATTAGGCTACAAGCCATTCAGTGCCTAAACAAACAGATGCTGGTAGTATGCCTGATTTACTCTTGGTGGGAGTTGGACTGCGTTAGGCCCGTCCTGCATGCCCTTGGGATGCCAGCTTGGCTTTTTGCAGATGTGATCTTGTCGCCGTCATCAAGCCTACCTCCAAATCTGAGACCATGGTTCTCACCGATTCTGGAATAAAGTGCTGCCTCAAGGTGATTAATTTAAATATCACAGCCTTTTATTTGTGAGTGAGGGAAGAATGGAGCAAGACATTGACGGACAGATCAGTGCAGCATCCTGCAGTAATGTCGATGCTGGGCCAAAAGATGTACAGGACTGTCTCAGAAAATTAGAATATTGTGATAAAGTTCTTTATTTTCTGTAATGCAATTAAAAAAACAAAAATGTCATACATTTCTCGATTCATTACAAATCAACTGAAATATTGCAAGGCTTTTATTATTTTAATATTGCTGATTATGGTTTACAGTTTAAGATTAAGATTCCTAGAATATTCAAATTTTTTGAGATAGGATATTTGAGTTTTCTTAAACTGTAAGCCATGATCAGCAATATTAAAATAATAAAAGGCTTGCAATATTTCAGTGGATTTGTAATGAATCCAGAATGTATGACATTTTTGCATTTCAGAAAATAAAGGACTTTATCACAATATTCAAATTTTCTGAGACAGTCCTGTAGGTCTCTGTTTACCTCTCAATCTTTGTTCCTGCACTCACCTCTGATCAACAGGTAGATACCGCAAGAATAAAGTTGTGGATACAAGCAGCAGCAATGAATTTTCCTCTGGCTGCAAACCCAAATGAACATTAGTGTATAAATGTTGGGCAATAACATTTAAATCCCTTTTAAACCCTTTTTAGAAAGCTTTTAAGGAGGAACAGAAACATGACCCTCTCCACAGTCTTCTTTTGGCCCTCTATAACACCTAAATGTTTCAATTACCGGTAGTAGGTTTTGAAGTTACAAACAAAAATGAGCTATAGGGCATTTAATGTGGGTTATTTTTAACTTAATTTAGGATAAACGGGAGTGCAGCCCGTTGTCATGATGGATGGTACTGTAAACACCGGTTAACCATTTCCTACTCAGTAGTTCTTTATATCAGAAGGTGGCTCCACCAAGCATTCAAAGCCATCAAGAAGTTTCCTCCATTCCTACTCAGTAGCTCTCACGGCTCATAGCCAATCAAATTTGAAGACAACTGTGAGACCTGTGAGATCTGAGAATGACTTGGAGTAAAGTCCCTTTGGTTTTTCGTGGTAGTTTGGACATGTGGTAAAGATATCTCCTGCACGCCTCCATTAGGAAGTGTTTAAGGCATCTCCAACCATGAGGATGCAAATCTAGGAGATGCTGAACTTAGAGACTGTGTTTCCTGGCTGGCCCGGGAAAGCCTTTGGGTCCTTCTGTAGGAACTACAGTCGTGGCATGGATGAGTGAGGTCTGCACCTATGTGTGTTGCCTCCAGGCCCCGGACCTGGAAAAGTAAAAGTTTTAGGATGGATGGATGGTCTCACCATGGCGATGACCGCAGCTCCTGCCCCGGCCAGCGCACACACAAACAGGTGGAAGGTCAGGTCCAGCTGAAACAACAACACATGGCATCATTCTCCATCCGGCTGCTGTTTGACGAGAATCTTAACATCTGCGTCGCCACCACTCACCTCGTTGGATTCACACATCTTGAAAAACTTCTCAGATCCCGTGCACACCTTCCTCTCCTCGGCGATGGTTACCGCCCCTGATGAACACACACTCTGTCAGCACAAACTGCCATCATGATCAAAGAACGGCCTCGCCCCCTGAAGGAGTTCCTGCATCGCTAATTGACAGGTAACTGTGATGCTTCACCGGTCCTGCTCTGTTGGCTAGCTCTGAACCCCACCCCTTCTGTCTGACCCAGCAGCTTCCTTAACGCTTTACCCCGTGAGAAAAGCTCATCAGCTGCAGTAATTGGGTTTTAACTGGAGGCCCATCTGCAGTTTGGAGTGTTGGACAGCAGAGGGCAGCACCACTAGAAGCTGAACTCTGGTTTCTCGTTGTCGTAGGAGGGAAACCGCTGGAGAGCAACAGGGTGGGCATCGCTTTGGCTGCATCCTGTGACTTCACATCGCGGTCTGTGCTGCAAATTCACTAAAAATGTGCACACACATGGAAGTGAACCTGCAGACTCATCAAAGGATCAATCTTTTTATTCCATGACGGATCAATAAATGTTGTCAATTTATTGCCAACAAGGTCAAACTATTTTCACTATTTATTATGATTTCACTTCTTAAAAGAACAATGGCTATGCTCAAGTAACTGTTATTTATAAGTTCTTTGGTTTGATCCGGCCTGTGACTGTCGACATATCTTCGTTGTGTTTTCATCCATCTGTTATTTTTTGGGTTATTATAGTTCAAATTTGGCATCAGACATCAGGAGAGACTTTCATAGACAAATATGAATCTTGTAAGACATAGAAAGATTTTGACACTGAGTGAGCCGTTTAGTGTTTTGGTGCCTCAACATTAACTGGAGGATATACATGCACACGTAGGTGCACTGCGATGCTGAGGAAATTGGCCCACTGATATGATTCTCCAAGCTCGAGACATGACGAATGTCTTTAGACTCCTATTGAAAGTTATATATATATATATATATATATATATATATATATATATATATATATATATATATATATATATATATATATATATATATATAATTATACAGAAGACTGTTGCGTCACAGCTGAAGTTTGAACTTGTAAAGTCAAACATGTTCGCTGTCAGATGGCACAAAGGGGTTGAGGAACAGGAATATGGCATCAATGCAAAACCAAATATGCAGCAAATCAAAACCCAGAATCTGAGAACCAAAATCTGAGAATCAAAACTCTAAATCTAGACCAAGAAATCAGAATCTCGCCTTGTCGACATCACTTCTAAAACCCTCTCTGTTTCCAATCTGTCTTTCTCAGTTGCGTCTTTTCTTACAGCGGGGAGGCGGGACATAGCAGAGATATAAAAGCTCATTGGCTTTTGAAGGACTCGGCACCTGAGAGAGCATCATGAAAGGGAAGAAAGGACAAAGAAGACCCAGCGCTGTTGAGCTGTTCCAGTCTCATATGAGACCAGAACAGGACACTTCTGTCCCAGAACTCCATCAGCTGGTCTTATTGGTTCAGACGTATATGGACTGATGTTAGATGAAGAAGGGAAGCTCCACAGTGATAAACACCACCCTCTAACAAACTATTTTGAGACATACTGCTGGCATCAAATTCCAAATTACATAATTTTTTTTGTCAAGCAGAATGTGCCTCAGATCAAATATTGTATGAGTTTTTTATGTTCTATTGTCAATAATTTATTTGATTATGCTCCTTGCATCATTTGGAAGTCTTTTCAGAGGGATGTCAGTGAGAGCTGGATCAATCAAGTGAACAAACGTTGGGTTCTCTGCAGTGCTGTAGAACCTGGTACAACTGCTGGACAGAGAACCTGGTTAAAAACACTTTATAACCCGTTTGGAGATTGTTTACCTAAAAACTCTCTGATCTGAAGGGACAACAAGAACTGTTGGAGCAGAAACATGTTAACACATAGTCCTTACAGTGAAGCACGGTGGAGGCAGCATCATGACATGGAAACAGTAGTGGAGCGTGAAGGAAGAATGGAGTCAGTTTATATCAGGATGAAAGCCAAAAAAAACCTTGGAACAAGTTTAAATTCAATCAAGCTGCAGCTTCTGAACATTTTTCCACGTAGGGGAGACCATCAGTGGCCAAGCCTCCACAACATTAACATGGGTACGGTGACGGTCATCCATGGATCCAGGAACTGTCAGCTGTACGTACCAAACTGACGGAGGTCCAGGCAGAGGTTGGCCGACTCCACTAAGCTGACGTTCTGGCACATGGACCAAACATTGAAGTACATGAACACCGGCAGGCTGGTGAAGGCAGTCACACCGAGCCACACCAGGAAGAAGAGGTAGGCCAGGAACATCAGCTGTGAACGACAGGAAATGAGGATCAGCCATCAGGGAGCACTGAAAACCACTTTTGGTTTGGTTTTAACTCACAGGTGTGCATCACGAAAGGCTTAAACCAAAGCTACTGGGCTTCTTTTTCTTGGTTCCTGAACATGTTTCACCTGCATCCAGAAGGTATCATCCATGGTGCCGTGGTAGGTGTTATCTTTTTTCAATTCCCCAGCAGTTTGAACCCTTTTAGAGAAGGTGAAACGTGCACAGAAGCCAAGAAAAGGAAGTCCAGGCGCCTCAGTTCAGGCCTTTGGAGGTTACACTGAAGAAATTAAAACTGTTGATGAGATCTGTCCAACTGTTGATGAGTTCGTTCTTGTTTTACGGTGAGCTTTAACAAGCGGCGGGGACTACAGGTGAATCCTAAAGAGCAGAGGTGGGCCGTGCTAATCTCTCTGTTCTTTCCCTTTTTCTGATTTTACTTTCACCCCCGTGAGTCAGACACCGTGAGTCATTTATACCATGAACACATACTGAAGCAGGGCATTCTATTAGGGCACAATCGACAAGATTGAAGATATTCTCCCAATAGCAAAGAGAGTTTGGTCCAAGCATGGTCCACATCTGCAGGTTTCTTTGACCCGCCTTTCACTGTGATTGATGGTGTTGATTGAAGGTGGGTTTGGCCAGCTGAATGTAGCCACCAGATATGACCCACATCTGTGTCGTCCATGGGATTTTTGGGCCATGCCTGGCGTTCACAGTACTCGTCACCCTTCTAATTGCTGGCTTGTAATTTCGATGTCTGGCCTACACAAAACAAGCCATAAACAATTTCTGGCTAATGTTGACCTCGGCGTCAGTCGGCCAACATGACGCTTTTCAGACTGGTAACTGAGTCAAAACCGCTAGATGATTGGTTTAGGAAGGTAAATAACCGCAGAGTGAGCGGAGGGCAGAGGAGAACAAACGGTGCTCACTGGAACACAGAAAACGGGTGAGTTAGGCTGTGCTGAGCTAGTCTTGATGGAAGTAAAACGACGTTGTGGTGCTGATGGAAGGGTTAGGGATCAACATAACGGCATACGGGACATTTTCAATGATAACACACAAAGTAATTCCCTTTCTCACGTCTTTATTGAACACAACTATTAATCAGTTTCAGTGTTGGATAAAGAAAGATTAACTGGAACCATGGAATTGATTTCTACATTGAACCTTTTATTTCTACAATGAACGTCCTTTGACTTCAACAACCTCAGTGTCTCTGGATCAGAGCTGTAAATACCTTTGGTGGGGTCTAACTGGTGTCACCTCCTACGTTTAGTCGACTCTCATCTGGGTCTATGAAGACCGGGCCATGTCTAGCTCACTGAATGACAGATTTAAGGACCTCGGTGGCTCCAAAGATATAGCTTGGTAGTGACTTGGTAGTGAATATACGTTCTAATGGACTGATAAAGTTATTATCTAACTAAATGTACAATTTAAAGCATCTGGTATCTGATGTATCTGTTCAACGGATAGCAAACATGTTTGGCCCAAACTTATTTGCAGTTTTTCTTAGGCGATGACTGTCGGCATTGACTCACGGTGTGAAGAAGTGTCCAAACTCAGCCAGGTGGACCAAGTCTGCATTTTATTTGGGTTGTTGTGCCCTTTTTATGACCTTCTGGACACATTCAGTCTACAAGGCACTTGCCAGCGCCGTAACTAAGCCAAAAGTACCAGATTAGACCCAGATATGTCTGGGTTTTCTGTTTATCGTTCACATATTTTAGACGTTTTTGGACAAAAATAGAAGCCTTCTGATTCAAATAAATCCTTTCTGTGAAGATAAGTTGTAATTTTATCCAGTTCATCTCTTCATAGGGTCTGATGACTGTTAGAAATGCACAAATCACCTGTTGTGTCCCTGTTTCTTTCTGACAAAACAAATATATAACCAATGTTCGTTTCTTTAAGTCAAAACAGGGGAATGTGTTGAGGTTTTGGATGTTTCTTACGAATGCAGTCAGGCAGCGTCCGCAGGCGGTGATCTTGAACTCTCCGTAGAGGTCCCTGATGGCTCCGGTGGTGAAAAACCCCTCCACCAGCAACAGCACCCCGAACACAAAGAACCCTGCTGCAAGGCCGTAGATGATGTACTTCAGGATGTCAATGCTGCGGAGGGCCCACACACACACACACACACACACACACACACACACACACACACACACACACACACACACACACACACACACACACACACACACACACACACACACACACACACACACACACACACACTCACAGTGTCAGTGAAGAGGACTGGCTGTCCGTTTACATAGCCGGGATGCAGGGCTGTTTTCACGCTCACAGCGTGCATCTTCAGCTCAATCACCACGTGCGACGGCCAAACACACAGCTGAGACATCCAGGAAGCGTATGGTCAGGTGGATCAAACAACAACAACAATAACAAAGCTGGCAGCAGTAGTTGGACTTCAGCGGCAGGGTGGACCCTCCAGACCCTCCGAGTGGTCGCTATGAGAACTGCAGGCTGGGTGTCAGTGAACGCTGGAGGATGCAGACTGAGGAGGAAGTGGAGCGCCACTTCCTTTAAGATCAGGGTAAAGAATCAAAGAAAAGTGTTCTGTAGAGGGAGGGTCAGGTGTTTCTGTTCAAGACTGAAGCTCCACCCCACAGTCTGCAGCTAGACTCCTCCCACTGTTGTAGCTATTTTGTAGCTTTTTTTTTTATAAAAGCTTGACAATGAGACCTGCATGCCCACTCAGATCAAACTTCAAAGACTAAAGTGACAGATTTCCTTCATCCGTGAGGGTTCAAGAGTTTGAGCTGGACAAAATGCAACGTCTTTGTGCCCAGATGTTAACTGCTAAACAGAGTGAAGTCCCACCTCCACTAAAACTAAAACTTAAATGGGACCTATTATGAAAAACAGGTTTTTTCTTGCTTTAACATATATAAAGTGGTCTCCCCTCAGCCTGCCAACTCAGAGAAGGAGGAAAGCAACCAAATTCTGCAGTGTCTGTACAGCCGCCCGGATGATCCATCCATGTGATGTGGATCTACGAGCCGTTCAGATTCTGCTCCTGTCGTTACGTAACCAAAATGCAATTTACAGAGGTTGGCCTCCGATCCCACAACTAACTTCTCAACTAACTAGCTTGTGCCATTTTTTCGTAGCGGTGTATCGCGTCATTCAGGCAGCCAATCAGCACAGAGCCTCATTATCATAGCCCCGCCCACTCAGAATCCTGCATAGATAATGAGGTTAGAGAATGGGAAGATAAAGACATGGTTTAGAGGCTGAATTTCTAATTTATTTAGCAAAAACAATCAAAAGCTTGTTTTTAAGACATTCAAGGCCTGTTTAAAATAGGGATTATATGCCATAATAGGTCCCCTTTAAGGTGTGTTTGATGTGGTCACTTACATGATGAACACGTCCAGAGTATCTCCAGGAGCTCTGATGACCTCGAAGTAGTTCTGGAGGATGGTGACGGTGCCGCTCAGGGCCTCGTGGCCACACCCACAGAACAAGGCCACGCCCATGTAGAGGAGGATGGTGGCGATGAGGGACGCCCAGGGCAGACTTCCCACACATCGCTCGCAGCACTCCTTACAGCCTGAACACACACAAACACACAACCGTGAAACACTGGCGCAACGATCACGTAGCCGGTCGGCAGCTCAGGACCCCTGACTTCCCAGCCTGGTTTATCCAGACATGGAAAAATGTGGGGAAGTTCATCTCGTCAGGTCCAGCCAAAGGAGGGCTGGACCTGTGACATCACAGATCACATCACAGATCCCCCAGCTGGTGAATATGTTGAATTATCCGACTTCAGTGCAAATCAGTTGTTCTGTTGGTGTGTCTCTGGGTTGTTATTTTTATGCAACTGTGAAAGTGACATCTGCAGACATGATACAGGACTTTTACTGTTTGTTCCATCTGCATTACCTTGATTTCCTCCCAGTTTCTCTGTGGAAATAATCTCTTACAAAAAGTAACTGTGTACAGCATCTTCTACGGGTTTAAGATGAGCAGCTGAGACTTTTTCCTGCCATAACGCTGCTGAATTATTCAAAATGCCCTTTTTTTTTTTTAAAGTACTCTGAGCGCCATAAAAATGAACCATTTTACTTCCACTACATCAGCGCGCAGAGCAGGTCACACGGTCCAAAACTGCCGGGAAGACGCTCCTACACCTCTGTAGTAAAGCGTGCTTGACTCCAGATAACGTTTGGTTTACAGGACGCACGGAAGAACCCAGATGGCAGAAATGTTTCAACCTAATCTGGGCTGCTTTTGGCACTTGTGGCTCCGTTATGGTGCTGACGAGTGCTAATCTGGGCCAGGTCTGCTCCCAGATGTCAGAAACGTGGCCGGCGCTGGGTTTTGGCATCTTTATATGGTCCAGATGTTGTCCAGATGCCACAGGCCGCGTTTCATAAGGGTTACACTAAGTGCCCAAACCAATATCCCATCCTTTGTTCATATCTGGCCAATGTGTGGCTGAGTTCACTCACGGTTAGCCCACCGAATCCAAACGTGGGCCGAGGAAAACTGCAGATTTGGGCCATGTTTGGGACGAACATGCTTTGCCATCTGGGTAAGATAAAGCTGGTACTTAATTAATGTTTTTAACTATTAAAGTTCTCCCTCGAGCATTTATCAATCCCCTATAATTTCATAAAGTTCACTAAATAAAGTTCACATTCTTGCACAGTTGTTCAAATGTTTACTATAAAAACATGTCATTATCTTAAAATTGACAGGATATGACTTTACACAGTGTAGATTTACAGTAGAAATCAACAGCCACAGCGTGGATTGTAGGTTCCGCATAAATATTTGATGTAGAAAACATATAAGACATTTTACAAACATGATAACGCAGATTAAAACTGACCCCAAAACTGAACTGGACCAAGTTGAAAAAGCTACTAATTTACAAACTATCCAGTGAATCGAACCCGAGAGCAAAACACCCTGCTGTTTCATTTTCTGGTATTTTCATCCAAAAAGGGCCAGGGCAAAGGGGCGGAGCTAAACCTGTATGTGGTGCGCTGTATAAGGTTAGCCAGAGGAACCCCCTGTGACATCACCGGCAGGTTTCTGAAGAACTTTTTTTTAGAGCTCTGCTTGACGCCACAATGACATGAACTGACTCCACCCGGTGGCGGTTCCTCCAGAGATGAGCGAATAGGTGGTCCAAACAAGCCGGGCTGCTGGAAAATGCCTGTTTGACCTCATCTTAGCTTACCGGTAGTCCACATCTACTACCGTTACCCTACATCCATTCTGATCTAATCTGTCTGTCCATCTTCTCTTCGATGTCCCTACCAAACGTCTAAAACGAGGACAGCTGAATCTGAGCCTGAGTTCTTGGATGGTTCTGGATCGGTCCTACATGTAAAAAGCTTTGAAATGACTTTTGCTGTGAATTGGTGCTATAGGAATAACAACGTCTGGATCCCGACCCTAGTGGTCAACAGAGGAACTGCAGGACTCATCCTCAGCTCCACCCTGCAGGCTGTGCATTCCTTAACAGCACACACACACACACACACATGCACGCACAGACACGCACACACACACACTAACGCACACACACGCACGCACGCACACACACACACACACACAGACACGCACACACACACACTAACGCACGCACACACTCTCTGCTACAGGGCCACACTGAAGCTTGCATGCAGGCTGAGCTGCAGACTTGCAGGAGGACATTCTCACACACTCACACAGGGTGTGTGTGTGTGTGTGTGTGTGAGTCACCGTGCTGCTCAGCTTTAATTGACTGGCCCTGTTGCTATGCCAACATGGGTGTGGCAGGAGCCTGCTGACCCACTTTGCCTGTAGCGTTGTCATGGCAACAGTGCAGCTCTTCGAGTGTTACGTTCCTGCAGAGGAACATTTTCACACACCCTCTCTCTCCGTCTCCATGGACACAGAGAGAGTGCTCTCTGACTGAATCTCTTCAGTAAAAACCTTCACCACAGCGGCCGGTCGAGCCGACTCTTCCTGAGTGGGCTTAGGTGCACGCTGCCATCACAGCTCTGAGGCAGATGGACAAGTGCAGGGAGGAGGAGTTCTGCTCAGATATAAATGTGTGATGAACGTGTGTGTGTGTGTGTGTGTGTGTGTGTGTGTGTGTGCCCTGAATTTCATGTTATAATCCTCGTCATATTTCCATATTTGGGCTGCAAACGCAGGAAGACCCAGTGACCCGGTAAAAACTGGGACAGGCTGAACAGCCGGCTGTTTTCTTTGTTTAGGCCCAAGGACAGTCAGACGATGCTGCAGCATCTATTTGATCCATGCAACCAACCCTCCATCCAGCCATCCATCCATAGATACATAGATTAATACATCTGTTGTAAAGATTCACTAAATTAGCCTATTTCTAACTTTCCTATCACCTGGCTTCCTTTTCTTTCGAATTTAATGTAGTTAATTTCCAAAATGTTCACTAATTGGTTAGCTGGTTCATGCTTCATTAGCCTGATTTATTTCACATGTGCACTCTAGTGTTATCTAAACACATCCCTCACTGTCATTCAGACTTTCACTTCTACATGGGGGCAGCACAACTGGTAAGAGGTTTATTTTGCACACAATTCATCCTTAGTTCATTTAAACAATATTTCCCTTTTTAAGATGGAGAATAATTCTCCTATGTCATTTAATCTTATGTTCTTTCTTTCAGATACAGACCCATGTGTTTTTTTTCTTTCCCCCATACACTTCTACCATCAACATTGAGACACTAAATATCTGGGTGAAGTTTCATGGTCTTGTTCATATGCATCCTGACCGATGCCCCATCATGATAGTGTAAATCCTGGAACCCTCCTCCTATGTAATAACATCCATCCATCCATCACCTTCCACTCATCCGGGTTCAGGTCGTGGGGCAGCAGTCTAGGCAGAGAGGTCCAGACCTCCTGCTCCCCAACCACCTCATCCAAATCTTGTGGGAGGACACCAAGGTGTTCCAAAGCCAGCCTGGAGATATAATCTTTCCCCCTGGGTCTTCTCCTGGTTGGACACGCCAGAAACACCTATCTAGGTAGGCACCCGGACAAGTACCTCAGTGGGTTCCTCTCAATGTGAAGTATAGCAACTCTACCCTGAGTCAGTCCTACCCTTTTCACCTGGTCTCCAAAGGAGAGTCTGGCCCTACTGAGGAAACTACTGAGGGGTTTTGCTTTGGCATAACTCCACCACAGCAGCCCTGATGAATCCAACATGACCACATCATCAACACAGAGCAGAATCAGTCATTTCAGCTGCTTGTAAACTCTGGATTACATTATTACTAGCGCTGTCAAAGTTAAAGGAGCATGAGGCTCCTTTTAAGAAATGAGACTCTCTAGCGCCACCCTTCACCACGGCGGCCGTTGGGGGTACTGCAGCCAACAGTGAAGCCGGCACGGGAGAACGGGGAGAACGCACATGCAGCGTCATGTGCCGTCACATCCACAGCCCAGCGCGGGAAATTCGGGACCGAATTGCAGCACATTTTGCAGCACACAGCCTGTTCAAGGCAAAGGAGAGATACACTAGAGGATCATTCTTTTGGGTTTGGAACGCTTCATCTGACATTATTACTAGAAAACTTAAAATGTATACGGATTTTTTTCATAAATCTTGCCACAATCTGGTCTCAAGCTCCTTTAACGCGTTAATAACACGTTAACTTAGTGTCCTCTTAACGTCGACAATTTTTTTAACGCCCAATTAACGCGCAGGATAAAAAAAAGGTTCGCTGGACAAGACTAAAGTTATTTGCATGTACTGTCGATTTGAAATGAATTACCATTGAAGTACGTCGAGTCTCAAATACCACTTGAAAGCCAAACACATGGCCGATGCAGACAGCCCCCTAGTCAAAAGCAGACAAAGCTGTATAGCACCTCACAAAAACAATGGATAATGGAAATTTTAACTGACCAATGCATTTTTTGTACAATGTTTATGATGCATATGGTTCATTGTTTTACATTGAGCTGCTTAAAAAAACAAGGAATCTTAAGTTAGTCTTTACAAGTGTAAAGTTTGGGACTACATTGTGTTTGGATTTATGAAGGAATGTTACATTCAGGTCAAAAGCTTTTTTTGTGGAAAGTTGAATAAACTGGTATAAAGCAGCATATTTGCCCTTTCTCATGTTAACAGTATAAAAACATTAAAAAATAATTTGAGGTAATTTAGAACCAGAAAAAATGTGTGAATAAATGTGCGATTAATATGCGATTAATCGCGAGTTAATTATGGACAACATGCCATTAATCGCGATGAAAAAAAATTAATCCTTTGACATCCCTAATTATTACCAATATCAAGTATAAATATTTATGTCTTCAGCAAGAGGGTTCCCTTCACGATCCAGGTCCTGATCCAGGTTTCTTCCCCCCTGAAGGGGAGGTTCTTAGCTGCCCCTCAGGGGTCATGTTCTGGGTCCCTGAAAACCTCCAGATAATTTGCATTGTACGGTAATAGATGCTATATAAATAAAGACTAATTGACCTGAATATTCTGTGTGACTCTTTCACAATCCTCTTTCACTTTACTGTACCAAATAATGAAATGAGGCTCCGGGATAGATGCCATTTTTTGCCTAGGGTATGTGCAATGTCGTTCACTGCTGCTTGGTTTCTCACTAATTTTACTGTGGTATTGAGTCTGATATCTGTTGCTGTCTGTATGTGTTGATAGTATGTGTTTTTATACGCTATGCATGTATTTGATGCCTAAAACTAATTTCCCTAGTGGGCATTAAAGGTATTGTGACATCATTTTTAAAATGCTTTTAACACTATTAAAAGTCTTGGCCAACATCCCTTAAATGTGTCTAAAAGAGTGTAACAAGAAAAACTTCACTCTAGTACTCCATTCTGTCCTTTTTATGACAGTGTTTTTTTGCGCCGTGAAAAACGGGTCCTTTTCCCCCTTTCCTGTCAATCATTGCTCCGCTCCTCCTCCAAACCTCCTCCAACCAACCGCTACAAACTTCTGCCAGCGTCTCCACACACACGCGCGCACACCGACCACAAACACCCACACACAGCCCAGACAGGGCGACTACAGCCCGGGGATGAAGTCCAACCGGGACCAGAGGACCGGGACCGCAGCTCCCCGCGAGCAATACGCTCACAGCGGCGTCGGAGAGTTAAGCCGGGAGCGACAGGCGAAGCAGACAGTCCACAGCAAACAATCACAAAAATAAAGGCATGTAAATAAAGTGTCCCCTTATCTTAAGTCCAGTCAGTGGCCGCGGGTCTTCTTAGCAGTTTTCCTCCGGTGATGAGAACAAAAGAGGCTCTAACAGCTGCGTGTTAAGCCTGATTTATGGTTCCGCGTTAAATCGACGCAGAGCCTACGCCGTAGGGTTCAGCATAGTGTGCGCGTCGCCGCGTAACCTTACGCCGTAGGCTCTGCGTCGGTGTAACGCGGAACCATAAATCGGCCTTTATGGTGCGCTGGAGAGGAGAGGATGCAGGGAGCTGGGTGGAGGGGGCGGTGATTTAGCGGATCGTTACGTAACGATCCGCCACCAAACCAGGTGCGCCGTTTTTGCATAGTTATGCGGAAAATCCCAGAAAGCACACAATACACTGAATGTTAAAAGTTCGTGTTTTTTGGGTGTAATTGATGTCAAGACACCCAACAAAACACAAAAAAATCAAGAAAAATGTGTTTTTCATGTCACAATACCTTTAAAGTATAACTCAACTTCAGCGCCATGCAGCTTTTTAAGTTAATGGAGGTTTTGTTGATCTTTGGTTCAGGGAGCATGACGTGGCAGCAGACGGAGGGGTCAGCTCTACCAGCTTTCCTCTCAGGGTCCAGACGACCACAAGCCGCCGGATCTCCGGGCTGCTGCAGAGCTGACTCAGACATCAACTCCAGTTGTGGTGATGAACTGGAGATGAAATGATCTTCCGCTGCATTCCCAAATGTTTGCGATCACTGTCATTTCTGGCTGTGGTTGTCGCTCTCCCACACAAACACACACACTTTCACATGCTGATCGTTGCTGCTCATTAGGCAATGATGTAGTCAGAGCTGCCTGATCGTCTAGCAGACAACACAGCTGGTATGAGTGTGCTCAAGTGGATCTTTGTGTTTCAGTTCTGGGAAAGGATCTGTGAGGCTTCTTCTCACACAGATACACAACCACACAGACACACACCGACTGGCCTGAAGATGCACTCAAGAGTCAAAGTGCTGCTGTAATGGAAAGCGACAGGTTCAGCCTCGCTGCACCATAAAGACCACCCAGTCAGCTGGAACCCATTTATTTCTGCTGTACATTTTTATATACTATTCATCCAGCGATCCTTATGTTCATTTAGACTTTTATTTCTTTGCAGGCAGCATGAAGACAAAATATTTTGCTTTTCTCCTCACCTCTTTCCATTTGTTACTATACATCTTTTTTTTTTTCCATTTCAGAGCTCTAACACACTCCAGAGACGCAAGAACAGTAAAGCTTTTGCAGCTTTACAATGCTGACTGTCCTTCTCACAACACACCTTGGCACCTAGGATATCAAGTGATAAGAAGTGTTTGTTCCATTTGTTCATGTACCAAACAAGTGCCAAAAAGGAGTAGGAAGAAGTGTAGGACTTAATAAGTTTACACTTCTTCCTACTCCTTTTTTGGCACATGTAAATCAAGATAGCACATTTTAAAGGATGAAATTCTTTGTTTTGTTTTCTTAAACTTCTCATGAAGTGTGTGTTTTTTTTTTACATGTACAAAAATAAAAAAAATAAATCAAATCTCAGGATTCTTTTTAAGTAATGCTGCTATAACAGAAGTCTGGAGCATACAACATCCATCTCTTCTTTCTAGTGTACCGATTCATATTATTTAAAGTGTGTCATCAGCATAAAACTGACATTTGTATTCATTAACACAATATGATGCCGAATAAGGGCATGCAGAATTAAAGAAGCAGAGCTCCTTATATAGAGCCTTGTGGTACACCTAAATGTTTCCATAGCGATGGTCTATCCCAGATGCCTTCAGGTCCAGAGATGTCTCCTGTGGACAATGTTATCATGAGGCTTCTTTTCTCCACATGGAAGATGTTCCCATCGTAGCATCGACAAAGGTTTCCATGCTAACCCATGTCCCTGTGGTTCCGTTTGCTGTTGGTGAATGACGGATCCTGGTGCGGTGTCGTTTGAGGAATCAAAGATGGCGGGTGTCCTGCGTAGACTTGCTCTCTCATCCTTTACAACCTGAAATTCCTCCAGATTCCTGGAATAGTTTAATGACACCCTGCTCCATAGCAGGAAAATTATGTAAATCCCTGTTAGCTTTTGTACCAAGAAGTCACAAGTCACCTGTTGACATGGCCTCCTCCGCAGCTCTGAAATACTCTAAAAGGATGTATAATAGCAAATGTAATAAAGCAGAGGGGAGAAAAAAACACATGAAATATCTGTTGCAGACAGTCGCTTTCCTTAATCTTGTTTTCTTAATCTGAAACAGATTCGAAGGAGGCTCATATGGATTATCTGGACTTCTTCTGGAGTTAACGGCAGCGGCCTGCTCGCTTGGCCTTCTGAAATCATTCCCTCAGCCGTCAGTCAAAGTGTCTGTTCGTCCATGGATCCTAACCCTCCACCCCGCTATCCATCACTCAATCACACTGAGCTCTGTGTGTTTGAGACGATGTCACAAATAACTCTGCCTCCCAATTACTGACAGCAGGTTAACAGCTGCATGCGTACAATCCACGTGTGAGACGACACTCTGTCTGAATGAGACCTGACTCAGGTGTTGTGACTAGAAGAATGTCCCAGATGTTTTGGGAAGTCCCTGCTGAAAGAAAGATGTCAGCCACCCAGCAACTGATCCTTTGGTTAAACCAGGGGTGTTTGAGTCCGGTCCTCGAGGCCTATCGTCGTGCATGTCCCACCTCCAACACACCTGAGTCAAATGAATAGGTCATTACCCCACTGGTGCAGATCCTGGTACAAGCTGATGGTGATCGATTCATGTGAATAAACCAGGGGGCTTAAACCCAGGTCCTTGAGCACCCCTGTCCTGCAGGTTTTAGACGTCTCCCTCCGTCAACACACCCTGATAGACGTGTCATTAACAGTTGTGCAGACCTTTACGACATGCTGATGATGACTGTTAATTATAATCAGGTGTGTCAAAGTAGCAAAATTATATGTTTAAAGCTATTGAAACCATAAGGACCCAAGGAGACACAGGTGTCACACTGCCTTTAAATGTCCTGAACAGTTCCATACACATATGGTCCCCCTCGTTGTTTTATGCATCCCGTGTTTTTTCTTTAAGTAGAAATGGGTTTGGGTTCTTCTGGGTGAAACTTGACCTTTTTCAGTGTTTCTTTTTCAGATCAATCTTAACATCTTAACAGCAAACTGAACTCGTTGCTCGAGGTTTCTTCCCTCCTAAAGGGGAGTTTTTTCTTGCCACTGTTTGGCATAAGGCATTTCTCCCACTAGGGGAGGTTTTACCTGCCATTGTTTATGTAATAATTGCTCGGGGGTTTATGTTCCGGGTCTCTGGAAAGCACCTAGAGACAACTTTTGTTGTATTAGACGCTATATAAATAAAATTGAATTGAATTGAATTGAATTGAAACTCGTCAATGTCGTCTCAAACATCTTCAACGACTCACACTGAGTCCAGGTGTCGTCTCATTGAGGGAATATTTGATTACTTTGACCCTGAAAACCCTAAAGTCGTTGATAAGAGACTGCAAGTACGAGCAAAATAAGCTTAGGGTTCAAAGGGTTTAAGGACGTGTCACATAGCTGTCGAGGTTTCAATCATCAGCATAAACCGGCCCAGTAACGCTGGACCCCGTCCTGGTCACATCTTTGTGGTTCCATCTGGTCCGATGTGCCACATCAACAAGAATGTCCGAGATCATTGAAGGTCCTGAACCTTCAGTACCCACCAGGGATTTGAGCCTGTACGATGAGTGTTTTTTTCTGTGCAGCTTCTTTCAGGGTATAAAAATGGAGAGAATAACAAAATGAAGCGGGTCCCTAACATGCAGGGTGCTGGTCCATTGTAACGGCAAAGCATCATCTTCCCTCTTCACCATGATGATCCCCGGTGAGACTCTGAACCACTCCTTCCTGCAGAAAAGCAGCACACTGTGCTGATGATGTCATCCTCAGACCGAGGCAGAAACGACTCCACCACACGGTGAAAACAGGCGAAGGCGCTGCCAGGACTCTGTGACGGCAGATTTGCTCGCTGCTGGACGGATACGAGATGACACGAGTCATGATACGGTCCGCAGGCGGTCCGGCCGCCGATCTGACACAGATGAAGAGGGTGGGGAAACCAAAAGCATCACATTTATGGCTGCAGTTGACCTCCTCCACCTCCCTCTCACTGCTGCTCACCTGAAACACATTTCATCTCTGGTGTCGCTCGACTCTTATGAAATTACCTCCAGAAACAGAGAGCGAGGACGGCGCTCTGATCGTCTCAGTTTCATCCCTCCCTCCCCTCTCTGAGACTGCTAAGTCGATTTCTATCGACTTCCTCTTCTCCATTAAATCCCTTTCTATTAGCAGTCATAATAATGAAATGGATATGAAGCAAACACACAGAGTCCACCCTCAGTTACATGATAGCTGTTGGTTTCTGTTTCAAACCTCCTTAAAACACATTTAATCACATTTTTAACGGTTATTTAGCTCAACAGAAAGTGCTCTTTTTCTCAATGAGGCAGCCTGCAGCCCGTCCCGGTCCCAGAGGCCTATATGGGAATGTAGAGGGCATATAATGAAGCTGGAGTTAGAGTCTCTTTGTTTAAAGCGTGGAGTCGTCAGAACTGACCCTGCTCCAAATGCTGCCGTCACCCTCGTTTTCCACATTTATCTCTCTGTAAAAGGGAAGGAAACGGGATAGTGTCCCATGAAACTTTGAAAAGCAACATCCGAACACCTTTTTGGTGCCGTTTGTCTGGAATCAACCCAAAGACCAGCAGCTTCGTGGCGTTGAAGAACCCTCTTCACTCCACCGGGTCTGAAGCAAACGAGCTCTTAAAAGAACAATGTGCAACCTGAGGCCAAAAATGTCATTCGTACTCAAGGTGAGTTGGTCTACCAGCACGTAAGAAACACGGAAGCACGCGGTCCCTCCTCGTCAACTCAATGCCCAATGAATCAATGATCAAAACACAGAATCTGGAACCATGAAATCCAAATCATCCTTCTCACATCCAACAAGAATTCATCAACAATCACAGCAGGTTGGCTTTTGTCTGACAGTTGCTCATATGGAGATCTTTGGGTTTATTGGTCCGTTTTTTTTGTGGATGTTGTTGTACTTTTACACCCTGTAATCACATGATGACCTCCTCCAGTGAAAATCAGAGATTAACGGTTAAACCCTTGGGTTGGAGGACACAGCTGGGACCAGAGGACTCATCTGTTGGCTCCTGGAGACATCTATGAGTAATTGTGAAAAAGAAACACTATTCCTGGGTTCATCGTCTTCAGACTCATTCAATGTTTCTCAGCTCTTTCATAATTATTCAGGGATGTTTTATCATTCAAGCAGTGAATTCACACTGGTTCGGGTTAGACCTGGAGCATCACGTGACGTCACAGGAAACAGGAAGCTTGCTGCCGTATCTCTGAGTCTCTACAAGCTGATTCCAAGAGGCCACAACCACCGACTCAAAGCAGAATTGTAGTTCCTCAACTGCCCACTAGGGTCTGGATTCAGACAAGCAGTTCCTCTACTGACCACTATGGGCTGGCTCCAAAAAGTTCATTATTTAAAGGAGCTTGAGGCCGGATTGAGGCAGGATTTATGAAAAAAATCCGTATACATTTTAAGTTTTCTAGTAATAATGTCAGATGAAGCGTTCCAAACCCAAAAGAATGAGCCCTCTAGTGTATCTCTCCTTTGCCTTGAACAGGCTGTGTGCTGCAAAATGTGCTGCAATTCGGTCCCGAATTTCCCGCGCTGGGCTGTGGATGTGACGTCACATGACGCTGCATGCACGTTCTCCCCGTTCTCCCGTGCCGGCTTCACTGTTGGCTGCAGTACCCCCAACGGCCGTCATGGTGAAGGGTGGCGCTAGAGAGTCTCATTTCTTAAAAGGAGCCTCAAGCTCCTTTAACTCAGTGCTGAAATGTTAAACTTTAAACAGACGTAAACATATGTCCACCATACGGAGGTTGTCTTACTCGAAACTGCAACGAGTGATTGAACTACTGCGGCTCTCCAATGCGGTCGGCGCCCTCAATGCAATTAGACAACAAAGACTTGTCACTCGGTTTTCCTGCTAAACGGCTTCCAGAAGAAGTTCAGGAGGAAGATCCGCCTTCATGTTTCATCAGCGAAAGAGTCAGGCGTCAGTAGGGCCTCAGTCGGGCAGAATAAAACTCCCACAGAAAAAGGAAAATACGCAGGAGTGAAGTTTGCTCCTCGTTGTGTGTCTTTATGCAGCGTCCTCATGAACAGAGATCACTGACGTCCATCCAAATCAATATGTATTAAAAATTAATAAATTGCTTTTTCACAATCAATGTAACATACCCAATATTATTTATGTCAATATTTATTGACATGAATAGTTTAACAAGATGTTATAAAACATAAAACAGTATCGTTCAAATATTAAACATAATAAGAACCTAGGAGTAGGCCAACATGTCTTAGTCATTGAATGTATGTGATTTATTATTGATTATGGGGTGAAATGAAGTAAAGGAGCAGACATACAACGTGTGAATGAAGAAAATGCAGATGAACAAACAAGGAGCTCTCGATGGTTTTTCATTTAAAACTCAAAAATCTCACGCTGCTGGAAGATTCCGTTGCTGTTGCACTTTCAGATTTGATTAGAGAGCATGAAAGTTTAATTAGGCCTGTGGAGGTTTATTAACCACAGTGGGAGCACTTGGGATGCATCTGAAATCATTTCAGAGAAGCTGTTCCCACGGCGACGAATGTTTATAAAACCCAGGAGAAGCCTGATGAGCTTTGATTTCTATGACATTTAGATGATCAATGTTTACTTTTATAGTTAACTCTGATTACAAGCAGATGGCAGTAAACTGAACCTGATGACCATTGAGTGCAAATAAACTGCATTGTAAAAGCCGTTTAATATACCGATAATGATGCATGAATGATATGCAGCCGTTGAACAAGAACAAATCATCGACATCCTGCACTCTGTTGCACTGAACAAAACCAGTTAAGGACAGAAATATTATGAAAAAGGCAGATTTTGACTCATGCTAACGTGTAGGGGTGTAACGATACACTAATCTCACGATACGGTACGATACACGATATTGAGGTCACGATACGATACGATATTATAACAGTATTTCTTTTAACAACCTTGAATGAGGAACATATGACTGGAAAAAAATAGTCTTTTATTTGAAAGACACAAAATACAAAACAATGCTGTGCATTTGCCCTATTGTTACAGTTTGTAATGCTTTATAACTGTTTAATTTTTAAAGAGAATGCCAGGCCAACCATTTTCCACAAACTGAACTAAAAGTAAATGTCAGGTTTGCATTATGCATCTTCAGTTTCATACAAGTACAAATATTTTTCCACAAACTGAATAGTTTCTCTCATGTATGACTTGAGTTTCTTCTTTTCCAGAAACAACTAAAATTAAATAAATAAATAAAAGTAAATAAATACATAGTCAACACAATAGATTAATATTAATAACCCAATATCACGATACACTTTGTCACCTCCACGACACGTATTGTGACGTTTTTGTATCGCGAAATTTTGTGGCACGATATATTGTTACACCCCTACTAACGTGTATCTAGGTGTTTGAAGTGACTCCAACATAACACCATCCACAATGCAAACTCTGAAGAATACAAGCAATAACACTGAAGTCCAGGTGTTATCGAGATGTTATGTGATGGAATAATAACAACGTCATTTTTGTCAGGTTTATTACCCTCCATCAGGCTGTTATGTTGCTTGAGCGTTCCTGTCGGAGTAGCTCTCAGAGTCTGCTGGACCACTTCATTGTGACTAGTCATCAGACCGATCCTCAAAGGGGGATCAGTGTGAAATGTGTCTAAACAGCCAGTCTAGTATTTTTGTTATCAGTTTGCTGTTGGTGTTTTGAGCTATTCACCTTCTTTACATGGAAGCACAAAACAGGCGACACCCTGCAGAGTAGGGGGGGTTCAGCTCTGGTGTTTGATGACACCCCTAAAGCCAGCCACTATGAACAGTACCATAAAGACATGGTTGAAAATGTAGATGCTGTTCTGGATTTCTGAGATTTTACCTGATTTGTTCAGAAACTTTATTTAAACCTCAGGTAACTGAAAAGGTAAGAATGTGGATCCTATAAAGAGCAAACTGGGAAGATACAAAGGAATGAACTCTTACAGTTGATCAGGCAATCTATTCTACAAGCTCCTCATCTTCCTCCACTTATCAGAGGTTGAGCCCCTTAAGGTTAAGGCTCAGCAGGGGACTCCAGATGTTACTCTTTCCCCCTGCTTAGTTCCTTAAGGGGGAACCCGAGGTATTCCCTTGCCAGATACATAATCTCTGATGGGTCTGTCCACGACCCCTGGACTCTGGAGCTCAGGAGACATCCTGATCAGATCAGAGCTCCAAACAGTCTTTGTTAAGCCAGGGACTGGTCGTGGGAGCAAGTGTTTTTAAAACCCTTGTCCTGGTGTTCATTCTCCTTAAAGGAGCCGTCTGTAAGAAATGGTCAAAACTGGTACTGCAGTCACTTTCAAAATATTGTTGAGCGGCGTGTACCCTCCCCCTCCTCCCCCCGACCAGAGGTTGCCAGGTAGGCTGCAGAATGCAGCAGGAACGTAGGCTGCCATGGCAATAAAAAAAACAAATCCTTGTTTTATTTCGGACCTTGTCACGACGTAACTCGGATTCATAACGAGGTCTTTTAGTTTTTGGAAAGCTAGACATTTTTTCATCCAACACGTTCGTAGCGGCTGCTGCGATAATTAGAGCCGAGCTGGCAACCCGGATGCCGAAACAATACTGACTTGGTGATTGGGAGATAGGTGGAGGGTGGAGCTTCAGAAACAATACTGACTTGGTGATTGGGAGATAGGTGGAGGGTGGAGCTTCAGAAACAATACTGACTTGGTGATTGGGAGATAGGTGGAGGGTGGAGCTTCAGAAACAATACTGACTTGGTGATTGGGAGATAGGTGGAGGGTGGAGCTTCAGAAACAATACTGACTTGGTGATTGGGAGATAGGTGGAGGGTGGAGCTTCAGAAACAATACTGACTTGGTGATTGGGAGATAGGTGGAGGGTGGGGCTTCAGAAACAATACTGACTTGGTGATTGGGAGATAGGTGGAGGGTGGAGCTTCAGAAACAATACTGACTTGGTGATTGGGAGATAGGTGGAGGGTGGAGCTTCAGAAACAATACTGACTTGGTGATTGGGAGATAGGTGGAGGGTGGAGCTTCAGAAACAATACTGACTTGGTGATTGGGAGATAGGTGGAGGGTGGAGCTTCAGGCCAAAACAGAAAATGACAACATAAACATCAGTTGAGGGCTGCAACTCCTCTTTTTAAACTGGAATATCCTGGCTTGAGTTCTGTTGTCAGTGACATAAGTATTTGAAATGAACATGATTTTTAAATGTCTGTTGACATATCGGGGTCATTTTATGATTCGTTTTATTATTGCTCTTACATACAGCTCCTTTAACTGTTGATTTTGGTCTCCAAACAAGATTTTGAAACAACACACAAACAGGAGCTGTTTATCTTAAAACATGCTGAGGGATGAAAGAGAACCCCTCAGCATGCTCAGGGGATTATTTGCATCCCTGCTGCTGCTTCTTCATTGCCGTCTCTAGGGTGACTTTTGTACAGGACACTTTCCTTTGTTTTGTGAGTTCTCTCCGTGACAACGCCCTGTTCCTGTCTTGCTCTGCCATTGGCTGCAGCTCAGATTCGGAGTCCCTGACAGCTCCAGATATTTAGCTACGTAACTGCTGTCGAGCCTCTTTGATGCACTTCTGAGCTGTTCACACGGCGACCGATTCATCTCCATTTACTTCCAATCAACAGTTTTTATTGTGAAGTTCTACAACCTACAAACCGACCTCAGAGCGCGGGGAAAGTCCTTCAGCAGGAGGGAACAAGAGGACTCTCTTTTTGCACCTCTTTCACACTCTTTCACACTTTCACCTTTTCACACTTCATCACGGCATGTTGTTCTGTAAAGTCCAGCGAATCCCCTTACACCAACAAGCACATGCAGCAGTCTAGCTCCTTCTGTCTTAAGTCTGGTTTATGCTTTTACGTCCAAGCAGCAGCATCATAGGGTTTCCTCAGTGGGGAACCCTACGATGAAAACTATGCAGTCACCTGATATGTACCTCTCGGGAGAGGAACCGAGGTGTCCCGTTGACATGGACTGAACCAAATGTGATCTGTTTGAGAGCGTTGTCCTTCTTTGTACATCCTGCTATGCTGTCTTTGTCATTTTCATGCTGAGCAGAAAGACAAATTGCGGCAGCGTCAATAAAAATTACACTAACTCAACTTTAATCAGCTCGGCCTCGTTTTTCTCTGCAGTCGTGTCTACGCAACATAAAAAAAAACTAAACGAAAGGAAGCTCAGCACTGCTGGCTACAGCACTGCATAAAAGAAGCTGCAGTGTTTGGTGAACCCCAAATCAAGTAAAAACACCAGCAACAGCGCAGGGCTCGCAGGTAGATGCAGACCCAGAAATCACACTTTATTCTTAAGAAGGGGTGAAAAATATGGTGGAAACAATGGGTGAAAACAAGCCTTTAGAATATTATAACTATCAACCGTGAATGAGCATCAACTGCTGCACTGACAGAAATCTGTACAAAACCAAGCACCTCTTTCACCACCTCCTTCTTTATTACCCAGCTAGTGTCTTTTGCAGAGTTGTTTGTGCTTAGAGATATCCATTAAAGTTATCTACTAATCGGTCGTTGACTCATTTAGCAAACATTGATGTTGATGTTAGTGGACATTGGAAAACAATTCTTCACCTGTTGAGATACTTGAACTTGGTAGATACCTCAAGAGATCTGAAAACCTCCTGAAAGACCTCGTTGTTCATTCCGGCAGCCAAAGACCATCATGTCTCTATATTTTATTGACTCATACGTCTCTCCATGTCACCTTGTCTCCTCTGTCCTGTCTCTGCTCTGGCTGAATCCTAATTTCTTTTTAAAAACCTGGATTAAAGGCGGAGGTCAAACTAAACAAGGATGTAAAAAGAGGTGAAGATGGAGAGGCCAGCACACGGATTCAGAGAAGCTGGTTAAATGGATGAACAGAAGGAGCGGGGAGGTGGAGGACAGAAAAAAAACAATGAAAAAATCATGTTTGCTTGAACGCCATGTCCCCCCATTCAGCTCCCGGATTGGATGAAACGTGTTCCTTCCAGAAAAAACACCCAAACCCTCCTATCACACAACAAGAGACAAAGCCACCGGGGTGTTACCAAAGAGACAACGTTAATAAACATTTATAGTCATATCTGGGGAAGATTCTTCCTTTTTCATCAAAAAACTTCACCCGTCGTTGGTATTTCTGCATCTTTGTGAATAGAGCGGCGACGTCAGATTTAAGAGCAAAGGTGCGATGAAGACGATGGACACGCCCATTCTGAGCACCGCCACCAACAACAACTGCAATAATTTTGAGGGGATGCTCAAAAAACACAAACACGTCATCCGTAAATGTACACATACACCAGGGAGTCAGAGAGATTACATCAGATTTCCTGGGAAAGAAAAAAAGAGAGAGTGGACGGAGGTAAAACTGGGCAGGAGGAAAGCGACAGATTGAGATTTTAAGTCAAAACAGAGACAGACACAGCAGACTGACTGATGCATGCAGAAAATCCTCCCTGACACACTGAGACAGAAGAAGAGGGAGAGGGCTGGGTTGGGGAGAGATGGAGAAAATGGAGGGAAAGGGTTGGAAGCGACAGACAGCAAAGAAAGGGGGGAGACGGGCGGGTGTGGGGGGAGAAATGAGAGGGAAAGGCGTTCAGACAGGCGTGAAGCATCCACAATGGAGGCTAACAAAGAAAATCCCAGCGGAGCCATCAATCACTGCCCCACTTATCCCCCCATCTTATTTTACCTTTTTTGCCCCACACTCCCCCCTCTCTCACCCTCTTCTTCCCCTCTTTCTCCCCCAGCCACTCCCACCTCCTCCACCCATCCATCCAACCATCCATCCGTCCATGCATCCAATCAATCCATCCATGCATCCATCCATCTGTCCGTCCATCTGTCCGTCCGGCCTCCAAAACAACACGACCCTCCATTGTCTGTCATCTCCTCTCATCCTCAAACCCAAACAATCTGCTTTTTATGCATCCATTCATCAAAATGGATGACAAACAAACCCCCCCCCCCCCAGAACCCTGCTCTCATGATCCTGAGCTGATATCAGCAGCCAGCATTCAGATGGCTCCATTCAAATTCACAGCTAATGTCTTTGTTTCTGCTCAAAAAGGGACGAGGACGAAGGCTTCTCCTCCAAATCACTCCCAGAAAATGCCAAAATTTTAAGTACAATAGGAATCTGAGTTTATTTTAGTTGCAGGAAATGACTGCTGTCTTCTTTCTCACACACAAAGGCATCCCATGATACCGAGAGAGATGGATGAACAGAACAATGGCACCGTGCATCAGCCGATGGAAGATAAAAACACACAAATGACTCGTTGCTCCTACCTTTCTGGCTTTGCGATTCATCCATGTTTTCCTCCATTGTGGCAGGTTACACTCCCTTTATCTTGATTTCTTGTGAAGCTGTGTAAAGCCTCTCGCTCGCTCTCAGCGCGGTGTGTATGTGTGTGTACGTGAGTGTGTGTGGGAGGCGGTGTGTGTGTATGTGTTTTCCCTCCCTGCAGATGATGGAGGCTCAGGGAAGTCCCTGTTTCGATGCTTTGCTCTCTCTCCTCACCCCTCCAGCATCCCATCTGAGCATCGGTCCACAGCTGCAGCCTTGGCTCCTGAAATAAGACCCCAAAGATAACAAACCCACATGTACAGAACTATTTATTCATAATAAGACATTTACTGCCACATAATGAAATATTATAACAACAGATGGAACATTCAGGCACAAATACAAACCCGTACAAAGTGGTGCATTTAAACTGATGTGAAAACAAGTGAAACTCCACTGAGCTTGTACTATCTGGCCCGTGGGAGCATGTAAAGACCATCGCATACTTGTGATAACAGTTTTAGAGGCATTTTGCTGTTAGAACCATTCCCGAAACAGGTTATGGTTGATGGATGAATTTAGAATAAAAAGTCCAAGAAAAGAAAAACTCTGAAGACAGAAGGCAATTTAAAGGTCACATACTCTGCTTTTGCTGACTTTTAAAGGTGACTTAACTGTCAAATATGTAGACTTGTGTGTGTGTGTGTGTGTGTGTATGTATGTGCGTGGGTGTGAGGAGATGTGATAAATATAACAACACAATGAAACACAATATTGATACTAAAAAAAAAAAAAACCCATAACATTATTAGTTTGAAATGAAGGACCAGTTTCGCCGCCCGCCAACAACTGCCACTTTTTGAGGTTCCCCACTGGGTTATTGTCACTTGTCATCAGGGTTTATAGAAGTCTGTTAATGATACAGCCATGTCTGTCAGGGTGTGTTGAAACAGAGAAACATCTAAAACCTGCAGGACACCAGCCCTCGAGGACCGACTTTGACTGAGGAGTTTTGTTAAGTATTGTGGGCCACTGGGGCGGTTCCATGGATGCATTGGTATGTAATGAGTGCGACCATGTTAGTTATTCTTGAAGTGATGGGACGCCAGTGTAACATGCAGGGTATTGGGGTGATGTGTTGATGCTTTTTTACCTTAACCAGAATCCATGCAGGACCGTTTTGGATGAGTTGAAGTTTATTAATGCTCTTCTTTGCAATGCCGGTGAGGAGGGCATTACAGTAATCCAGCCTGGAGGAGACGAAGGCGTGGATGAGCTTCTCGGCATTAGAGGCAGTTAGGGTGGGATGAAGTCTGGCAATGTTCTTGAGGTGGAAAAAGCAGGATTTTGACAGATATTTGATGTGGTTTTCGAAGGTTAGGTGAGAGTTCATTTCCACACCAAGGTTGGTGACAACAGATGACAGCGGGATATTCTGTCCAGAGATAGTGAAGGTTGTTATGGAAGATGACAGGACCTGGTGAGCAGTGAAAATTAGTACGACTTTGGATTTAGAGCAGGTTAGTTGAAGGAAATTGGGACTCATCTACACCTTCATCTCCTCCAGGCAGGTGGTGAGTATTGACAGAGGTGAAGATGATGGTGATGATAACAATGACAGAGCAGTGGGGGAGCTGTGGTGTGTCCTGATGTAAAACTGAGTGTCATCAACTTAACAATGAAATGACATTCCAGACCGATTGATTGAAGGGGCAGCATGTATGTGATGAATAGCAGAGGGCCAAGGACAGACCCTTGAGGGACACCACAGGTGGCTGGGAGTGTTTGAGACGTTGCAGTTCCCATGCTGACAAATGGGTCCTCCTAGAGAGGTAGGATGTAAACCAGTCCAGAGCAGACATTTGAGGAAAATTGACAACAGTATCAAAAGCAGCTGTAAGATTGAGGAGCATAAGAAGTGATAAAGAGCCGGCATCAGCTGGCATAAGGAGGTTTTTAGTGACACGGACTTTAGCTGTTTCAGTGCTGTGTGAAGAATGGAAACCTGATTGAAACTTTTCATATATGCAGTGTAAATGAAGATGATCCTGAAGCTGAGCAGCAGCAACCTTTTCCAGAACTTTCTAAATAAAAGGGCGGTTGGAGATTGGCCTATAGTTGGATAAGATTTCCGGGTCAAAGGAGGTCAGAAGTGGTTTGATGACAGCTACTTTGATTGCGAATGGAACATGGCCAGACAGTAGGAAAAGGTTTATTATTGTTGCGATGAGAGAACTTATGGCAGAGCAGTTTGATTTGATCATTGTTGTGGGAAGGGGTCTAGAATGCAGGTGGATGATTTCATTTTTCTGATAATGACTTCTGTTTCAGATAACTGGTGAAGGGGGTGAAGGGCTGCCGACTGAGAGCAAGATGACAGTGGAACAGAGGATGAATAACTGTACTAATGGGAGTGAATAGTGTCAATCTTGGCCTTGAAGAAGGAGAGAAATATGTTGCACTGCTCCTCTGAGTTTGTTTGAGACTGAGGTTTAAGGAGACGATTTATTGTAGAAAAAAGCTGTTTGAAATTTCCTGGGCTATTGATGATATTTGAATAGAATCGGGAACGTTTATCCTTGAGTGACTAGGCCGGAGGTTAATGATCGACTTTGTTGGGGTTTCATCTGACTTTCGGCCGCATGTCTTGGACACTCGGGTGAAGAGAGGGGCTGAGCTGTCAACTGATCACCACCTGGTGGTGAGTTGGATGCGCTGGCGGAGGAGGAGGCTGGACAGACCGGGCAGACCCAAACGGATTGTGAGGGTCTGTTGGGAACGTCCTCTGTCAGGGACATCTTCAACTCCCACCTCAGGATTTCTAGGCGCAGCCAGGGGCCGGAGGGGTTCCGGTTTGGGAACCTCAGGATTTCATCTCTGCTTTTTGCAGATGATGTTGTCCTGTTGGCTTCATCGGACCGGGACCTTCAGCATGTGCTGGGGCGGTTTGCGGCCGAGTGCGACGCGGCAGGGATGAGAATCAGCACCTCCAAGACCGAGGCCATGGTTCTCCACCGGGAAAGGGTGGCGTGCCTTCTCCGGCCCCGCCCCTCCGCCTTTACTTTATTATAATTATAATATAATAATAATTTCATTATCATGATTACTGTTCAGATTAAAAAACAATTAAAGTTGCAAGCAGCGATGAACGGGCCCTCGCACCCTTGTGCACCTTCAGGCGTGCTGCAGTGGAGGCGCTTGTATGACTTGCATGTAGATTCTTCAGGCCTGGACATTTAGCGGATGACACCAGCCACGACTCTCTATATCAAACCATTCAAAACTTATGGCAGAAAGTAGGAACTATCACATATCGACCAATCAGATGAAGGGGCGAAGCTAATTTGCACCAATTATGTTCAAGGACTCAAAACCATGTCCGATGACACCACCCACGAGTCTTTATGTCAAACCATTCAAAAGTTATTGCAGAAAATAGAAACTATCAAATATGGACCAATCAGATTAAGTGGGAGCGTGCTTTTTGGTGCCTATTGTCGTCACGGTAACGCTTTTGACTGAGAAAAGTAATGCGCATCGTCGCAGGACCGAGACGCACATTTTGATGTATAACAAACCTGGGTGCAAATTACGGTTCGGACCGCATAAATGGCATAAATTGTGCCAAATTTACATTATTAATTCAAAATGGCTGACTTCCTGTTCGGTTTCGGCCATGGCGCCAAGAGAGACTTTTTTTCTTTTCTGCGACATGATACAGGTGTGTACCAATTTTCGTGCATGTACGTCAAACTGTATTGTGGGGCTTCAGGCACAAAGTTTTCTAGGGGGCGCTGTTGAGCCATTAGGCCACGCCCATTAATGCAAACCATTAAATATCAAATTTTTCGCCAGGCCTGGCTTGTGTGCAAACTTTCGTCAGAAGAAAAAAAAATCTTACAGATACAATAGGGCCTTCCCACTGTCAGTGCTCGGACCCTAATGAAATAAAATGATGAAAAAAGAGGTAAAATAATAAATAGCACAAGTTGTTAAAAAAAGGGCAGTAGAGTACAGCAGGTGAGTATTTAATTTAGGAGTACGCTTCAGTAAACAGTAATGTTTTTAGGCCTGATTTAAAGGAGCTGACAGTTTGTGGTACTGAAGAAACATATGTTAAATAGGCTCAACCTTTCACGCATTCGTAGGTTTTTGTTTTTGTTTTTTTTGTTTTTTTATTTTTTTATTTTGGATCCCCATTAGCGGACGCAAAACGCCAACTAGTCTTCCTGGGGTCCATGAAAATTGAAATACATTCATATAAAAGCACAATTATACATATATATACTTCCTTTAGTACTTTACATTTTAAATGTATGAATACATAAGTAATTACAATTACATCACTCCATTACCCCCCCCAAATCCCAGCTACAATTACACCAGCTACATCACTGTAGTGGTAATCATCACAACCTGCAGCTACATTGAGCTGTATTGCACACAAAAGGGGCAGGTCAGCCTGCATATGAGAAGTTTCAGATTGGATCTGCCCTCACAACACCTGCCCCTTTTGTGTGCAAACCTGAAGCGTGCAATCGTATGGCCATCTCCTGCATCAGGGTCCATGACAGAATGGACTAGCCAGCATGGACCCAGCAGGAGAGACGTTTGCCTTTTGGCATACGAACTATCAATGAACTTACAGTGGCGGGTTGGCAGGAGGATGAAGAGGAAGAGATGTCATCTTTCTGGGTAATATGCCTGGCTTTCGGTGGGCCCGAGAGCGTTCAAGCCTGGTATGGGCAGAAATGGAGACAATTTTGGCTGTAGTGACACAACCCCTGTTCCCCCTGGGTGGTTCCGGACACACCTCCACCATGTCCCCCACCCCACGCTACCCCCCAGCTCGTCTCCGTTTTCCCTTCCTGCGCCAGAGCCGTTGCCGGGGCCCGTGCCTGGGCCCCTGCCCAGGACTGCCCACGCCCAAACAGGCGCCCAGGATTCTGCATTCACCAAGGACTCTGCCCATGTCACAGTAGAAACCCAGGCCTCTGCTACAGCCAGGACCTTTGCCCAGGCCCGAGCTGAGAGCTCTCCCCAAGCCCAAGGCCAGGACTTGGTCCCAAGGCCGACCCCCTGAACGCTCTCTCCTGTCTGCCCGGCCCAGAGCCCAGGCCCCCTGAACTCTGTCTGTGTTTTGGTCTGGGCCCGCCTCCGGTCCTCATTCGCCCACACTTTTCTGTTTTGTTTTTTTTGGAACATCTGGAAGCTGTTCGTTAAGGGGGGGTTTGAGGTAAAAAACTGCTCCTCTGATCATCATGATTTTTTTTTGTGATTAATTTTCCTCGATACTGAATGATTATAGATTCACTTGGATTGATGGAAACAATATGTTCATGTTCACTGTAAACTTGTTTTTATCTGAACTATTTTGAACATTTTTGTCAGAAATATTATGTTATAGTTGAACTTCAATGTTTTTTAGTCTTTTTTGCTGCTTTTTAGGGATGTCCCGAACAGGTTTTTTTGGACTTGATCCAATTCCGAGTCATCTGATTTTGAGTATCTGTCGACATCAAGTCCCGATCCGATACTTTCATAACACATTAAAATAATAAACAAATGCAAAATAAACAGATCCAGGTTGTCCCCTATTTTTATTTTATTCACCATATTTAAATGATCATTTAGCACTTAAACAGAGAAGTTCTCTTCGAGGTAGTGCAACTATTGTGCAACTATTAACTAGTAGAAATAGTGCAAATTTAAACATGAATTTGAATGAAATAAAAACAGCAGCTCAACCAGTTTTCAATCACCGTTGTAACTTAACTTTTATTTATTTGCCTCCGCTGTAACACTGCTGTGCGCATATTACCTCAAACAACTTTATCGAACTCGCTTTACGTGATACAGTCCACAGTCCGCACCCCCATCTCACCCACAGCATTCTGAATATTAACAGCGTTGTTCAATTGTCTAGTTATGTGGACCCATTGCTTGTTGATACACCGGTTATTTAGCATTTTTTCCATAATCTGTTTGATGCACTGATCAAAATAATGAGAATAATCTATATTTACGATCCCTGATTGGGATGCAACGTTTGATTTCGAACAAGTCTGAAACAAATTGATCGGACCCGATTTCCGATCACGTGATTGGATCGGTACACCCCTACTGCTTTTATTTGTATTTTTTTTAAAGCAGCACAAAGGAACTCAGCAGGTCCCCCTACAGGTGTCGAGGTGAAGTTGCTTTTACAACACTGACTTGTTTTGTTTCTTGTTCAGGAATTATCTTGTTTTTTCTCTTTCATTGTTACTTTCTTGAGTCTCTTAGTTGTCTTTGTCACTCTGTGAGGTAGTTTTGCTGTTGGTTTTTGAAATAAAGCTGTAAAGCGTTGATTGGGATGGAAGTCTAAAGGTGATTTGGGTAATTTTTGTCAACAGGAGGGAGAAGAGACTACATGACACTTCCTAAAACCTAATAAAACATGGAAAATAAGCTTTTTTGTGCTGCTTTAAAGGAACTTTTGATGAATGTGACACCATGTGATCTAATAAGTGTAACAGCTGTCTGCACATCAATGAGAGGATGCCACCAACAAAACAACCTGTAAAACAAGACGCATTTGAATAACATGGTCAGAAATGTGCTTGTTTTAATTTATCTTCAGTAATAAAGTTTTTATAACTGGTAACCAAAACAGAACCCTTCATCCTCTCAGATCTGCAAGTGGATCATGCAGCTGGAATCCACTTTTAAGCCAAAATGTGAAACAGTTCATTTTGTTAAAATATGCTCCGTTCATTTACTTGCAATTGACCCATTAGTAAGACATGCCCCTCAAACACAGACGGGCCAATGGCTGTTGAATATCAGTTCCACAGGGACCAGAACTCAGACATCTGTGCATTTCAGTTCCACAGAAAACCACTGGAAGATCCTGAACTGTTTTTGTCGAGTTTAAGCCAAATAAATGTATAATTGCTTTGTCTGGGGAACTTGTAAAACTGATTCCAATACTGACAATGGACTTCATTTTATTCTGTGTCCTAAGTCCAAACTAAATAGATTTCAGTTTTAATTCAGGAATACTTAATATTAATCCCCTAAGGGAAATCAATTATTGTAGGAGTATTCATGATTTCAGTCTTGTCCAAGATTCATGGTAGAGGTTTACTGCTGGGCAGGAAAGATCTCCTGTAGTGTGAAGAGGATACCCAGGGTTGTCCCTGAGCTTCTTCATTGTATGAAGTATCCTCCTTCACACAATCATCTACTGAAGGTCCAGAACAGTACCCGTAACAGAACCAGCCTTCTTTATCAGTTAGTTCAGTTTCTTTAAGTCTCTGGTTCTGATGCTGTTCCCCAACAGATGACTCCAGGTGTGATTCAACTCTCCACAACAGACTTAAAGAAGATATTCAACATCAGGACCTAAGCTTCCTCAAGAAGTAAAGTCTGCTCTGTCCTTTCTTATAATAGCCTCAGTTTTGTACCTCAGCCGAGTGTGTTGTCCAGGTGAACACAGAGGTATTTATGCCCCTCCACCACCTCCAATTCTTCTCCCGTGATGGAAAAACTATCCAACTTAACCCTGGCTATCCTAAAATCCACAATCATCTCCTTTGTCCTGTTCACATTCAAGATGAGAGGATTGTTCCCATAACATGCCACAAAACTGACCCCCAGTTGGGTCTAATGTCTATTACTGATTCACCCCACAACTGCAGAGTAATCTGAGTATTTCTGTAGATGACAGGACTTGTACTGGAAGTCTGACGCACAGTGGTGGACAGTAACGGAGTAAATTTACTTGAGTACTGTACTTAAGTACATATCCAGAAGATTTGTACTTTACTTGAGTATTAGATTTCTTTGGTAGTTATTACTCTTACTTGAATACATTTTCAAGACAACTATTTTTGGTTTTACTCGAGTAAATTTCTAGGAAGGCTGAAAAGTACTCGTTACTTTCAGGTCTGCTCTTTTTTCTTCTTTTCTTTCTTCCTTCTTCTGACCTATCACAGTGCACGCTCTCCACTGGGATGTACGTAAAGCGGAAATACGTCAAGCCTCCTCAAAACGATACCGCCAAAGTAGCCTGCGTTTGTCAAGACAGAGCCGCAACAAGTCAAGACAGAGCCGCAACAATGGCTACGCCTGCGTCAGGAGAAGAAAGACAATCCGCTGAGTCGTCTGAGTCTGATAATGAACCGGACTCGGAGCAGGGACTTTCACAAAATCCTTGGCCGTATCTTAACTCAATGTTTGAGTTCGACCGAGTAAAAAACGAGGGCACAGTTTTTTGTAAAGCAGTGGTCTTTGAGGGGGATCCAGACTTAGTTGGATGGTGCAGGTTCATTTGGTTTCAGTTCATGATTGTTAATAAACTCTGCATCATCTGCTCTTATGATCCCATTCATTTGATTTGTTTTTGGTGTTTCTGCAGGTTTTATATAACATTGTGGTTCTAAAAGCAGCACATCAGTGCAGCTGGTTTCAAAGAGTTAATTCTCAGAAACAAGAGTTAAAAGATCCTTCAATTAATTTAGAAAAAATATAGTAATTTACTGATGTGGAAATTTACTCTTACTCTTACTTTTACTTAAAGTAAATTTAAAAGCATTTACTTTTGGATACTTAAGTACCTTTAAAAGCAAGTACTTTTCTGCTCTTACTCGAGTAATATTTTGACTGAGCTACTTTTACTTGTAACGGAGTAAATTTTGACCAGTAGTATTTGTACTCTTACTCAAGTCCTGGGGTAGAGTACTCTGTCCACCTCTGCTGACGCGTACAGCGTGAAGAAGAGTGGTGAGAGTACAGTTCCCTGTGGTGCCCCAGTGCTGATGACCAGACACAACCATTTAGTCTCACAAACTGCTGTTAGTCTGTTAGTCAGATTATCAGTAATCTACACAATTGTGGAGGTTTCCTCCTGTATCTTCTTGAGTTTGTTACGTAGTAATGCAAGCTGGGTGGTGTTTAATATACCAGAGAAATCAAAGAACGTGATCCTCACAGTACTGCTGGTTTGTCCAGAATGAAGCAGGTGTATGATGTTGTTTTCAACTCCAACCCTACAATGATAAGCAAACTGCAGTGGTTCCTGGAAGGTGCTTGTTTGCTCATTCAGGTGGACCAATACAAGTCTCTCCAGGACTTTCATGATATGAGATGTTAGGGTTACAGGGGCCTCATTTAAAATGGACTGCGTAGGATTCATACTAAAAGTGCACGTACGCTCAAAAGCCGAAAATGCCAGGCGCAAAAAAAAATCCGGATCAATAAAACCATGTGCACGCAGATTTGCACGCAACGTTCCTTTATGAATCACAGACCTGCGCAGCTGAATCCGCCTCTAATCCCGCCCTCTACACGCCCATAAATGCATATGGGATGAGCCTACTGAGCATGCGTAGTGGCTTCCTCCAGCCTGTTTGGCGTCAGAATGAATTAGAAGCATGGATCTATTAGATTAGAAGTAGCAGCCACCGTCACACTGACTTTCACGGAGACAGAGATGTTGTAGATGATGAGGAGGACAGGAAAACCACATTATTTGGTGGTCACAGTAAAAGTTAGAATAAGTATATAAATAGTATACAATAAAATAAAGCGAGTGAGTGGCAGCACGCCGTTGCTGCGCTAAACGCCGTGAGTTCCCCAGCGCAACAGGGGGACACACGTCCCCCCGTCTTTTCAAAATCTTGTTTTTTTCCCCCTTACTTTTTACACGGTAGGCTCAGCCTTAAATTGCAAATTATCAAGACACTGTATGAAAGCGATACGAGAACGGCCCCGCAGCCCCGCTTCACCCCCCCGCTCCCCCTCCTCCTCCCCCCGTCTCCCCTCAGAGCTGCTCAGGGCGGGTTTATGGTTCTGCGTCACCAACGCAGACCCTACGGCGTAGGTGCGCGTCGTCGCGTACCTTACGCCGTAGGCTCTGCGTCGTTTTAACGCGGGACCCTAATTTAGGCACCATACACCTGCACGTAAAGGTTTCACGCGCGCGTAAAACTCATATGAAAAAAAATCTGAGTCCCTTTAGGGGCTCCGTGGGGCTCCCTAAAAGCAGCCCCTCATTTGTTCTGTCCTAAAGTGGGTGAAGAAGAGGCTGCAGCAGCAGCTCCAGCAGCAGCAGAGTCCTGACTGACTGAGCTTCACACAGAGGAACACGATCAGCGCTATTTTATTTTATTATTTTATTATTTTAAGTCTGATATATGTTGTGAAGTGTGATGACATTATTGTTGTAGTATGACATGAATCTGGCTTCATTTCACCACCTCAATCCCTGCGTCGCCAGTTCCCCGTGTCTTAAGTAAATTCTTACGGGAGGGTCCGAGTTGCCGTAAAGATAAGCAGATTTTTCGGTTAGTTTTTTCTTTTTAGATCCGAGGATTTGCGTAGAAGGTGGCTTCCGCAACTTTCAGGCGCTTTTTCTGCGCAAGCAAGCTTTATAGATGAGGCCCCAGGTCATTAGGGGAAGATGGATGAGATCTTGATGGTGCTGGAATAGGGCAGGCTGTCTTCCAAAGCACTGGAACCTTCTCCTGGCTCAGGCTGAGGTTTAAGAGGTGCTGCAGAATCCCATATAGCTGGTCCAAACAGGCTTTCAAGACTCTGGGGGTGATGCCATCTGGACCTGAGGCTTTGTTTCCGTTCAGTTTCTTCAGGTGACTCTTCATCTGACTGCTGGAGACAGGCATATGGGAGAGGGAGGTGAAGGGGTCCCAGCATCTCCTAATTCTGGGATGCTGACGATGTATCATATCTTCAGATCCAATGTTAGACAGATAAGAGCAGGTCCAAAGATCTCAGAAACCAAATTAACTTAACTGAAGGAAGTGAATGTAATCTTACCCTGCGCTGCTTCAACCGTGTTGATCCTGGATGTTGTCATCTGTAACCATGACAACACTAGGATGAGGTTTCTGTAAACAGAATTGTTACCAAATTATAATGTAGCTGTCATAATCACAACAGTATTACCAGCAGTGTGTAGAAGATGTTAAGGATCTCAGAAGAGTCTTTGTCCCATCTTTGTAACCTGAGCAAGATTGTATGTGAACCAGGTAAAGTAATCTGTGACCTAAATCCCAAGGTACTTGATGTTATTCACTGTTTCCACTTGATCACCTCCCATTAAGAGAGGAGAATAGGAGCGCAGCTGTTTCCTGCCGTAGTCTTCCACAGTGGTCTTTAACCCTGCTCCACGGGGCAAACTGTCCTTCATGTTTTAGATGTTTCCCTGCTTCAACACACCCTGATAGAAATGCTGATTTCATTAACAAACTTGGCAACTTAGCAAAATTCTGCCAATAGGCCTTCCTAACTGCACCCCCAAAATGTTCAACAGTTGCAATCCCTCCACTGGCTGACTAAAATATAGATAAGGGTACTATTAGTTCAGCTCCATCAAATTGGCTGCGTTTTTCTTACTTTTATACATTTCGAATATAGGTGATTATTTATATTATTATCTAATTATCATTTATTTAGCACCATTGTCATAATATTTCATGAGTTTTATTTAGATTTATTTGGATTTTCATATCCATGTGTGAAGTTTTCAGACACTTTTTGACATTCATTTAGTTTCGAAATCTGTCTGTATCTAAATTTCTGATGTTAAATAAATTTTAATGAAAAAATTAAAATACAAATGTATAAAACTAGTGAGCAGATGAAACACAGTTGAAGGACAACTATCTCACTCTGGTGGTGAGTCTGCATCACTGCAGCCAACCACCGCTGCACTGTTGGTCTCCCGCATCATCAAAACCCTCCGTCCTCCTGTAACTGAGTTTTTTTTTTTTTTTTAATGTGTTTATTCATTTTCTTCATAAACAACATACAAAAGACAGGATCAGACAAAATAGCAATACCATACAACAAACAAGTGGAAGCTGCACAAGGGGAAGAAAAAATAAATACAAGTAATTAATACTGTTTTTTACACAAATGCTCTCATCAGTATAGCAGAAACATTTACATTAATATAGTCAAGAAATGGTTTCCATGTTCTTTGGAAGGCATTAGATTTGGAGTACAGAAGACAAGCGAGAAGGTCCAGAGGTGTGTATTCCATTATTGTCCTGTGCCATCCCGACACTGAGGGGCCTTATACGTGATCCAAAATGGCACAAAATGTCAGGAGATTGTATAGTCTTTTCTGATATATATCAGTAACACGATCCTGTGTTTGTTTTTAAACGTGAGATCTCATACAAACATATACACACACACACACACACACACACACACACACACACACACACACACACACACACACACACACACACACACACACACACACCAAGGACGGATTATCATGACCACGGGCCCTGGACACAAACTCGCTATGGGCCCCTACCTACAATAATATCCTACGTGCACGGTACATGCCCTCCCCAATCCCTCTTGGTGTTTGGTCACACAATGGCGCAGAGAATCCACAATCACACCGTGTGATTGTGGATGGCGGAGCACGCACGCACGCACGCACGCACACACACACACACACACACACACACACACACACACACACACACACACACACACACACACACACCGGCCTGACAGCTGTCAATCACACGGCGCTGAAAACTCAGATAGCCTCAGTTCCATCTTTGATACAGTTTAAATACAAAAAAAAAAACATTACACAATCTATTTAGATAGATATAGACACAGCGGTCTATAACATAATTTCTGAGCTCTATAACAGAGAATAGACTTGGCGGTCTAGTTGACAACAACACAAAGCTCATTCAAATAGGCAGGTGGTCAAGAATACCACAACATTCTGGTAAAGAAATTATTTATGAAGGTTCCACTGACTCACCAATGGTAGTTGAATCTTCCATAAAACTTTGTACATGCTTAGTCCTCTTTTAAAGTTTAGCGCTCATCTCCTTCATGGCCGCAAATTTGCCGAGTCGGCAAATTGTCTCTAACTGTTAAGGCTGATTTATGGTTCCGCGTTAAACCAACGCAGCGCCTACGGCGTAGGATACGCGGCAATGCGCGGAGGCTCTGCGTCGATTTAACGCGGAACCATAAGTCAAAAAAAGCTTTCCAGCCAATCAACGTTGGCTCATGGCCCTGATGCGTTCAGGACAGTTGTAAAGTAAGAATTAGTCTATACTGACCGCACAATGCACATTTTATCGTAATTATAGCCTACAATTTATGATTATATATGAACGTATCACACAAAACGGGGCCCTATCATTGGGCCCTATGAGCTTGTAAATTTATTTTAATTTACACATAAAGAAAAAACAAAATGTTTGAAAGCCGAGGGCCCCCATTGGCTCCAGGGCCCTGGGCACACGCCCACTTTGCCCATGCGGTAATCCGTCTATGCACACACACACACACACACACACACACACACACACACACACACGCACAATGGCTGAGCACTGAGGATCAGGTGAGGAAACGGTATCAGGTATCATCCACACCAGGAGGTCTCATAACCCCAACCACAAGGGTTTCCTCCACAGAGACCATCCCGGCCCAGACGGATAGAGGAGTCCAAACTCAGCGGTAAAGCCGCGGTGCAGAGCTCCACCACCATCCAGGCCAGAACTTCCCCCAGGACGACCCCCTACAGGCCAGAGTCACTCCCAGCATGGAGGCTCCCCATGAGGAAACTCTGGAGATAAAAGCTACAAGAAAGCAGGATAAGATAGGCTATGAGGTTAAAATACACACTAAAAGAGTATAAAAGTATAATGTAAAATCCTAAAAGTAGGTCGAGAAAGCAAGACCTGCTAAAACAAACACAAGAACAACTTAAAACCATAAGACCATAAGACCTGGGTTAAAAAAACAAGACCAGCTAGTTAAAACAAGGGGATACAAGTAAGACTAAAAGGAATCAGCTAAAAGCCAATTTAAAAAGGTGAGTCTTGAGCTTTTAAAAGCATCACCAGTCTCTGCGGCCCTGAGGTTTTCCGGCAGGCTGTTCCACAGACGTAGGCCGTAATAGTGAAATGATGCCTCACCCTGGGTTATGGTTCTAACTTTGAGAATGATTAAAAGGCCGGTGCTGGAGAACCTCAGGGTCCGCCAGGGTTTATAGGAGAAAAGCAGATCTGACAGATAAGAAGGACCAAGACAGTTAAGAGATTTAAAAACTAATAAGAGAATCTTAAAATCGATCCTGAAGCACACGGGGAGCCAATGCAGTGATTCTAAAACGGGTGTGATGTGAGCCTGCCTTCTGGTCTTCATCAGCACACGTGCAGCTGAGTTTTGCAGTAATTGGAGACTAGAAATTCTCTTTTTATGAAGACCAGAAAGCAGGGCACACAGTTGAAGGACAACTATCTCACTCTGGCGGTGAGTCTGCGTCACTGCAGCCAACCACCGCTGCGCTGTTGGTCTGAAGCTTCAAGGCCGAAAAGGTTTTTTTATTTTTTTTATTTTTTTATTATAGTATTACAAATGAAAAATATGAATAGTTATTACGTTATGTAAAATTAGGTACCAACAGATAACCACACCTGCACATGTAAATCTGTCCCTTTTTGCAGTGACAATGTTTATATTCTCCTTATTTATTCTTTCTTCAATCTTTTTGTGTATATTATTCTATCACTAAAATCTACCATGCTAGATAAAATAAAGTATCTATCTATCTATCTATCTACAGAGTAAATTATATGTTCTATGATTTAAATGTAAATAAAAAGTGCAATTTGTTTCTTCTTTCTTGTCAATCAACAATCATAAACATAAACAGGTTGATTCTCAGCATTTACATGTTGTCTTGATCATCAATGCTTTTTGTAAATGAACAAAGTTTCTTTTTTTTTATTTCTTCTGAAACATAATTTTAATGAGTGGTCAGTGTTGTGAGTGTATATTTCCCTCTAGTGGCTACAGCACGCAACTGCATTAGTTCGGGGGTCCCGAGGACCCTGGACCCCCCTGTCCTGCATGTTTTAGATGTTGCCCTGCATCATCACACCTGATTCTAATGAATGCTCGTCATCAGCTTGTCATCCAGGTCTGGACAAGTGTGTTAATGACAGTCCTTTGTATCACGGTGTGCTGAAGCAGGGTAGCATCTAAAACATGCAGGACAGGGGGTCCTGAGGACCAGGGTTGAAGACCCCTGATTTAAGGTGTCCAGAGATGGTGTCGATTCTAATCGTGTATGTGTTTTGTATTTTCCTGATTTCCTTTCAATACTGACTCTTCAGTGAGCGTGATACCGGTACAACAGCGCCTCTGTGTGCTGGCTCGGAGCAACTACAGCAGTAGACGGAGTTTAAAAACAAATTCAGAGCTTTCAGACGAGGAAAACGCGGATTTGACCGCAACAGCGAGTTGTTTTTCTGTCTCCAGTAACTCTTCCAGCTACAGTTTGATGAATGACTCACATCCTCTTCCGCCAACTTTTATGCTTCAACACGGAAACCGAAACCAGTTTGATACAGACTCTGATCGCAGAAAGCAACTAAGAAGAGATTGTTACACAAAGAGGTTAGTCTACTTTAATCTGTCATGATTAACGTAAAAGGGCGGAAATTAAATCGTTTCAACGCAAAAGTATCTGTCAAAACGCTCACAGCTGAAGTTATGAACCAAGAGACTGAAAAACTGTTAGATAAAACGCATCAATGTTTCCCCGTTCCCAGCTCTCGGTGGGCGAGGGGCAAGGCCAAATTATATTTTATAATATTTGAAGCCAGTGTTTAAATATATTATTATAGCCAGTATTTAAATATATTTTATAATATATATTTTCACTGCCCTTTGTCCTAAACACATTCTGACTATTTATGTTGCTAGAAAACATCCTGAACTAATAGTAAATGTGCAAATTGTATTGATAGATCATTTTAGCCTGCTGGAGGGGAGGAAATGTAAAAACTGTCTGACATTGCCTCACTCTCCCCTACAAGTTTAGATTGTAATCTGTGGTTTGAGCTGTCTTCAATAGTGTGGCCTCGCCGAGCGAAGTCCGAGTAAACTGGTAAAATCAGACTCCCCCGAAAAGAGAAATCCGACCATAAACTGGTTAGATTCATGTTAAATGTGTGGGTTCCTATTTTCTTCAAAACGCCCACGTCATGTGACCAAATTACACCTCAACTCAGCCGGTAGTTCTGTTACATGATCCAACGAATGTGCAGCCTTTCAGTACATTCGAGCCTTTTCTTTGATCTTGATATGAACTTTTTTGTTGAATACGTTTTTCTTCAATAGTTTCTACATCATTTCAACTTGTTATTCCATGAGCCAAATTATGTTTAAAAAACGAGAGAGAAAGAGAAAGAGAGAGAGAGAGAGACCTTTTTGAAACTGTTCTCTATTTCTGATAACATTTTAACAGGATTCTTTTTATTTAAGCCAGTTTTCATGTTCTTACTATTTTTTTAACTCCCAATAAAATATATACATAAAATATACAATATATACATAAATAAACAATGTATAATACAACAGTTAATTTCCTTTCAGGGATTAATGAAGTATTTTGAATTGAAGTGAATAGAAAACAACATAGTATAGAACCACAAGTTAAAAGATACAAAAAATGAAGTGAAACAAACGCATGTAAATGGCTCCGTTATTTTTTAATTGAGCTTTTAAAATCAAAGTGAATTGTAAAATTTCCCGAGCAAATTTCTGGAAATGTTGATATGTTGTACTGCCCATTTGTCCTCTCTTGCTGCTTGTGTTTGGGGTTGTTAAGGTTCTGTGTGAGCTGGTTCTGCTTGTGTTTGGGGTTGTTAAGGTTCTGTGTGAGCTGGTTCTGCTTGTGTTTGGGGTTGTTAAGGTTCTGTGTGAGCTGGTTATGGTTGTGTTCAGGGTGGTTAATAATGGCCATTAAACCACAAACCCTGCTCTGCAGTGTTGTTCATTAATAACCCTGAACCACCATTTACCACTCTGAACACAACCAGAACCACCTCTGACAGAAGCAGAACTGTTGGTAACACACACTTTAATTTTACATTAAAGGAGACCTATTATGGCATTTAGGGCCCGATTTACTAAGATCCTAAATAAAGAGTACTAAATTGCGTGTGCACTGAAAAAGTTTGCGTGTGCTGTTTGCGTGTGGTTTGCGGGTGATCAACTAAGATTGCGTGCGCAATTGATAACAGGTGCAAACCTCAGTATTTAAATGAGGTGTTGCGTGTCTTAAGGTTTGCGAGCGCAAACTCTGCGCCATGGAGAGTGGATGGAATGCACAGTCACAAGTCACAAGCGCAAAATGAAATTTGACGAGTTGGAGTTAGAGATATTAGTGGAAGAGGCAAATAAACACATTCATGAACTACAGCAAAGAAATTTAAACATTACCAAAAGAAACGCAATATCGGAGAAAACCTGCGATAGAATAAATGCAGTTGGTAAGACAAAAAACGGAAAAACGTCTGGTTTTTCATATTTCAATTTTAGGCACAGATCAAAAATACGAAATAGAAAAACGGGCCACAGGACCGAATTTGATTTTAATATTGAATTGGTCGGGTTTGCGTGACCCGGCGGTGCTCGGCATGATCTGGAGAAAAAGACATCAGACACAGAGCTGGAGAGCGCTTTGATTCATCTATTTATGAGTTAAGTTTTTATTCAGATGTCCACAGTATATTGCAAATATTATATATTATATAGCAAACACTGACAGTAAATGTGTGACAGACGGGACCATCATATGGCCGAAAGAAGAGAAGTGTTCAGAACAGCGCACAGAGCGCACACTAAAGGCTGATTTATGGTTCCGCGTCACTCCAACGCAGAACCGACGGCGTAGGGTACGCGGCGACGCACACTGTACCGCGACCCTACGCCATCGGCTACGCCGTCGATTTAACGCGGAACCATAATTCAGGCGAAGCTGCAGTCTCTGCGCTGATCCTGACACAGCGGGTCGGAGCGGATTTGGTCATGATGTTTAACCTGTGTTTTGTGATTAATAAGCACGGGTTTTAATTAAATGTAATTTACGAAGGATGATTTCACGTTCAATAAGATAAATAATCAATAAAATACAAAGTTTGGCACAAAGGCTTGGCCTGCTTGTGGGCGAGTGGAGGGGGGCACAATAAGAGAAGGTGGCAAGATATAAGGCGAAGAACTAAAGAAAAAGTGGCCTTTAATAAAACTTGTGCAACCATTTTTAAAATAGCATGCAGCAGAATAAAGACTCTCTCTCTGCGTATTCTTTGATTTTGGATGTCGCCTCCTTGCCACAATAACGGCAGCAGCAGATTAGCACCTTCCTTTCGAACGTATTAAATACAGACGCAATCACAATACGCGCAATTACTTTCAGGCTTGGTAAATCTCATTGCGCGTGGTAAATGGAGAAATTTGCATCTTCCCCTCCCAGTATTTAGCGCGTTCTGGTGGGTACGCCCCATATTGATTATTCATCAGGGCAAAAGTACTAAATGAATAGCGTGTGTTATTTTGCGCACGCTATTCTTTGCACGCTGTTAGTAGATCAGCTTGCACCTTGGTTTGCGGGTGCTGTCAAGTTTGCACACGTTTTTACACACGCTAACCTTTAGTAAATCAGGCCCTTAGTGGATATTTTAAAAAGGCCTTGAATGTCTTAGGGATTCTGAGGGGGCGGGGCTATGATAATGAGGCTCTGCGCTGATTGGCTGCCTGAATGATGTGTAGGAGGGGAGGACAAAGCCTCTGGGCTGAAGAGCAGCGGCTGCGTAAACTATTAAAGCATGTGTGATGCGATCGAACTTCAGTGACAAAATAAATGCCATTGCTTTATTTTCTATTGGATTGTCCTAACTGGCCGCGAGTTTAACGGTTTCAGTGTGGACAGAGAGCGTCCGATGTCACGCAGCTCGACGTGATAGTCGGACACTCGCATGACACGGTGTAAACGGATCTTAAGCCTGAATTACGGTTCTGCGTTAAATCGACACGTACCCTACGCCGTAGGCTCTGCGTTGGTGTAACGCGGAACCATAAATCAGCCTTTAGTTACCTGAAGAGGGAACGGATCATCTCGTCTTCACACAGGAAGATTTAATTGAATTCTAAACAGGTACAACACAGTTATTTACTCCGATTCCTCATCATTTCATTTCTTATGTTACAAGACAAATGAATCATGTTAACTGTAAAGAAATCACAACACTGAAGGTTCACAAATGGCAACTTTATTGTTAAAAAAAATAAGATAACATAAGTTGTATATAAATAACATGTATGCACTATTGCTGGCTCAATGAAGGGTCGTGCGTCTTCTGAAGGTGTTGTTGAACAGATTCAGGTGCTAGGAAGATCTGAAACCATAAACAAAAGAAAAATGTATTACGGTACTAATAGAGCTCCGTAACACGGAGTAACACCAGAGCTAGGCTAAATACTTAGCCCATGCAAAGATCATACTTAGACAAATATAAAATAACATAAAAAATTAACGTCACTTACCGCTGACTCGTGTGCAGTTGCCGGGTCCGTACTGTTGGTACTGATCCTTTTATGAGGGTAAGTGTCGATGCAAAACCTAATTTCTACTGTCCCTCGCTGTGGAAACAGCCAGCGATACACTCCGGATCCAAACAATGGTGGAAGCTCCGGCCGGCGGAGTTAGTTGGGGGTGTGGTTTCACGCAGGTGGAGGAGACCGAGGCGTGGTTTGCATTTTGGTGATGTAACGAAAATGCACAAATCTGAACGGCTCGTAAAAGTCACATGACACTGGAAGGATCCTCCGGGCGGGGTGAACAGACACTTCAGAATTTGGTTGCTTTCCTCCTTCTCTGAGTTGTCAGGGTGAGGGGAGACCACTTTAAAGCAAGAAAAAACAGGTTTTTCATAATAGGTCCCCTTTAAGTGAAATTATCTATATTTGATATGGCCCCCTCTGGCCAGCCGAGGCGCCAGATGTGTTGGGGAGGATCTGGCCGGAATAACGTGATCCTTCCACACGCTACGTCCTGGTCTGGTGAAAAGAAGCGGCCTGCTCACTCCTCAGGATAAGAAGGAGACCTGAGCTCAGTGCAGGCCCTCCCGGGGTTGGTAGAGGGAACAATGCCCAGGACTGTCACTTAGGTAGGAGCACTGGTTGATAAAATCAGGATAAAAATATTTATGAAAAAAAAAAAACAGACTTTTTCACCGCTTTATGGCATCTATCATCGCCACAATAACACTTTTGACTGAGAAAAGTAATGCCCATCGAGGCACAATGATGTACGTGTGCCATGCGTTGCTGCACGTTGCGGTTCGAGTAGCATTAACGAACAAAAAAGTGTGCAGAATAATCAGAAGAACAAAAGGGAACCCAATCTTTATGCCATACACCCGCTGGGTCATTTTGCATTGTAATTTTTAAAAAAAATGTTGGGGGGGAGGGGGGTTTCTTCTTTCTTTTTGGCTTGTGAAAGGGCCATTTTTCTGAATCGCACTATGGGCTTACCACTACTGGCATGCCCAAAATTATAAACTTCAACGCCAGTTGATGTATTGGAAAGACGTTTGATTGTACATACTATATTAGAGATTTTTATTGTTTTGAAAGCAACTAAATTAATTTTTTGATGATAAGTGGAAATGTTTCAGTGATAAATAGAACTATGTTGCTTGTTGGGTGTTAATTTATGTTTTGACAAAACGTTTAAGAAGGAAAGAAGCAATATAATTAGAAAATCTTGTTTTGTGTTGTGTTTTAGGTACTACTTGTAAAAAAGATGATTTGGTTGCCACATTAGTAGTTGCTGCAGGTAACATTTCTTAATTGGTTTCTCTTTTTGTAGGTTTTGACGTTCACCTCCCACGGACACTGCTGAGACAACCAAACTTGATAAGGACAGAGCTACAGATAGAAGTGCGGAGTATGGTGATGGATTTGGAGACATGGCAGACAATATAGTCATGGAGAATATCAAACAAAAGCTTAAAGCACATCTGTTGGAGAAGTCAGCATGGATATACGAAGGTTTATCCCAGAGTCGGAGTGAGCTCAGGAATGTCTACACAAAACTGCTCATCACACAACAGGCTGAGCAGCATGGTTGCCTGTCACATGAGAGTCTACATCACTTTCTGCACCATGACAAGGAGTCACCAGATTTAACACCAGACTATCAGGAGATAACCAGCCTGGATATCTTCAAACCAGGACAAAACATCTCTCTACAAGAACCTCTTAAAACAAAGACCATCAAGAGAGTGGTGACAAAAGGGATCGCTGGCATTGGGAAGACATTTGCCATCCAAAACTTCTCTCTAAATTGGGCAGAAGGAAAATCCAACCAGCACATTGAGTTAATGTTTGTGCTCCCTTTCAGAGAGCTAAACATGATCAAAGAGGGTACGTACAGTCTTCTGCAGCTGCTTCTCCACTTCTACCCTGAACTGAACCATTTGAAAGATGCAGGACAACTCAACAGCGTGCAAGTGCTATTCATCTTTGACGGTTTGGATGAAAGCAGATTTCCACTGGACTTCGATCGATGCAGGAAAATGAACGACGTACACCAGAAATCAAAAGTGGAGGTGTTGCTGATCAACCTAATCAAAGGGAATCTGCTCCCCAATGCTCTGCTCTGGGTAACTTCTCGACCTGCTGCAGTCAGTCAGATTCCTTCTTCATACATTGACCGGATGACAGAAGTGCAAGGGTTCACCGACCAGGAGAAAGAAAACTACTTCAGAAAGAGATTCAGCAATGCTGCTCAGGCCCAAGAAGTCCTGACTTGTCTCAGTGGGATGATCGGCTTCTATTTCATGGGCCACATCCCAGTCTTCTGTTGGATAGTGGCCGAGGTATTCAGGACAGGATGGAGTGACCAAAGATGCCGAAGGATCACAACAATGACAGAGCTGTACATCCATTACTTGTTTACTCAAATGCAAAGAACAACACATAAATATCTGACCCAAAGCTCAGAAACAAAGGCAGAAAAGAATCCATCTAAGACCCAGAATGCAGCCATGCTTCTGAATTTGTCCAAGTTAGCCTTCGAACAGCTGCAGAAAGGAAACATCATCTTCTACGAAGAGGACCTCAGAGAGTGTGGGATTGATGTTGGTGAAGCCTCTTTATTTTGTGGATTTTGCTCAGAAATCTTGAAGGAAGAATGTGGTCTGTACCAGAAGAAGATGTTCAGCTTCGTGCATTTAAGTTTCCAAGAATTTCTGGCAGCTCTCTACGTGTTTCACTGCTGTGAGAAAAGAACGAAAAAGAACATCAGCGCTCTCAAATCTTTCCTTGGGATTGACTCCACAGATATGAGTTTGATGGACCTGCAGAAGAAGGTTGTTGACAAAGCCTTGGAGAGTGAGAAGGGTCAACTAGACCTGTTCCTCCGTTTCTTTCTTGGACTTTCAGTGAGATCAAATCAAGTGATGCTGGAAGAAGTTTTCCCACAGACAAAGAGCAAGTCAGATACAACTGAAGAGATGAGGGAGTACCTGAGAAAGTTTCATGCTGGAAACCTCCCAGCAGAGAGGTGCATGAATCTTTTATTATGCAAGTTTGAGCTCAAACAAGACAGGTTTCAGGATGACATCAGGATGTACCTGAATTCAGGGGTGATCCTTTCCCCCATTGACTGTTCAGTTGTGGCCACCCTGCTGCAGGTTTCTGGGGAAGTGGTCCAAGAACTCGATCTCTCAAAATGCTTCACACCATTTCCGGGGAGGGAGAAACTGATGCTCCAGATTAAACACTGCAAGAAGGCTGTGTAAGTACAAGAACATTTCTGGTTTGAAACAAAGGATTAATTCAGGCATAATCTGGCAGGAAGTAGATGTTTTTAATCTGTAATTCACCCTGCATGTAAAATTATTAGATACATCATGTTCCTCAAGTACAATTTGTTGAGCAAACTACATTGTTTTAAAGAGGCAGACGCTTTGGGTTACAGCTAAACACAATATTGGAAACAAATTCTTGTATAGTCTGATTAGCATACAACGGTTTCTTAGTTTAAGTGCTAGATTTTCCTTGAAGAAATACAACTTTTAGATGGAGCAAAAATGTTGTTCAAGCAGTGTTTCCCAACCTGGCTCACATAGGTGGAAACCACTCAGGGTTAGGGCCACCTTTGTCTGCTCTCATTAATATCAAAATTACTTTAATTCATTATGTCACTCACCACCTGTCAAACCTCGTTTAAATATGCTTTTCTTTTGTTTATACAGACTCGACAGTGAACACACCACTGATGATAAGATACTCCAGATTCTGCTGTCCATCCTGCAGTCAGCAGAGTCTTTCTTGCGAGAGCTGAGTCTGGTGGGTTTAACTGGTGACAGTTGTCCTGATCATATTCTCTTCACCGTGCTGGGAGGTCCTACCTGTAAACTGGAGACACTGAGGTCTGTTTCTAAGAGTTTTACCTTTGAAATTGCACAATTTGAAAGTTACTTACAAACATTGAACCCACTGAATCCAAATAAATATGGATCATTGCATGCTTGGTTCTGCCTCTTTTTGGTATGTTTTTGTACAGATTGTCGGGGTTGTCTCTAGATTTCAGGAAATGTCACGCGTTGGCCTCCGTTCTGCAGGCAAAGCAATCAAACCTGACAGCACTGGACTTGAGTAGCTGCATTTACAATTATGGAAAGGATTACAGCGGCTATTCAGAAGAGCTCAAAGAGAATAAGAAGTATGAGGATATCAACGACGAGTTGACACTGCTCACCGTGATTCCCACGGGCTTAATAGGTCCTCTCAGCAAAATAAAGGAATTCAGGTAACTGTATTAAGCAGTAGCACTGGCTTCAGCTCTTGCTGTGTTTTTATGTAACTTGTAGTCATTTTCTCCTGATTGCAGCATGACTGGTTGTCTCCTGAGGAGCAAATGCTGTCAGGTGTTCGCCTCAGTTCTCAGTTCAAACACACATTTGAGAATGCTCGACCTCAGTCGCAACCAACTGCAGGATGTAGGAGTGCAGTTGCTGTCTGTTGGACTGGGGAGTTCAAAATGTCAGCTTGAGACGCTCAGGTACCAATATACTTCCTGGCAGCTCAAGGTTGTATCAGTACAGTCACTGTAAAATGTGTTTGTTTAAGTAACAGTGGATTTGTGTGCAGGCTGTCTTGTTGTGGGGTCACAGAGGAAGGCTGTGCTTCTCTGGCCTCAGCTCTGAAGTCCAACCCCTTCCACCTGAGAGAACTGGACCTCAGCTACAACCATCCAGGAGAGTCTGGAGTGAAGCTGCTCTTCGAGAGACTGGAAGACCCAAACTGTAGGTTGGAAAAACTCTGGTTAGTACTGCATCAAACTTTCATGTTGAAGTTTTTATTTACCAACACAGGAATCACAATTGGACCATTTCTTAGGCAAAATATACCAACGAGATTTAACTGCTTTCTAAAGTTATAATGTTTAAAGTTATTTTTTCTTCTCAAATTTGAATATATCGTCAAAGTCAGTAAACAGCTCCAGAGCTGTGTGTTCAAACTGAACAACTGTGTGCACAGATGGAAGAAATCCACACAGCACCTCTCCAGTCTCTTAAACAAATGATATATGTGAATTGATATGTTTGTAAGGCAATGTTTCCCAATCCTGGTCCTCAGGACAATGTTTACCATTTGCTTGTATTAATGCTTCATGGGGGTGTGAGATACCACACGATCAGCCCAATGTGGACTTGGAGTTAAATAAAGGAGATGCAATTTTCAGCTCAGGAGGATATAGTTGGTTCTTTATTTTTCCAGTTCTCAATAATGCATTTTAAAGGAGGAAAGGAGACCCTTTCTCCTTGCACAACAGGACTCCCCGTGATCAGCGAGCATCCCTATTTTATGGGCCCACCCAAACTGAATCATACCCCAAGACAGTGACAAGACATATTACTGAAACACATCCTAAAGTTCTTGTGGGGGAGAAGTGGACATGTTCACTCTCTTACAGGGGGTGATAACAGCTGCTGGTTAGAACAAAACAATGTCCTTCCAAGAAATAACCAGACCAATATGTCTCTTTAAAAGTGAAATTGTTAGAATGAAAGTGGTTTTTGAAAATACAAAAATTAAAGAAATAAACTAAATTTTACATTTCTCATTTGTCCAATGCTAACTAGCTGCGGTCACAACGTGCATATAATGATCACAACGTGCATAAATTTAAAAGACTACGTCTATCAGGAATCTCTAGGCTATCCTCATATATATGTGTATGATACTGTATGTGGATCTTGGGTGGCAGTGTTGTGCAACTCAGGTAGCTTGGCTGTCCAGTTATCGAAGGCTAATGATAATTCTATTAAAGAATTATTAATAATTAATAAAGTGGACTATTTATCATATTGTATTATCAAAATGATAATAATTCTCGTCGGGGCACCACCCCGGGGCCTTAATCCGGGGACGGATGATAACTAAACAGCAGAAAATCAGTCTCATATGATTTGAATTATCCTGCATAACAGCAAATCCTACTATCACTTACAGGATAACAGGAGTATTACAGGAGTGATATCCGAACACTAGGCTCTGCTTAAGCAATCAGTTTGTGACCAAATCTTGCATGAAATAACAACAACCACTCATTAAAAATCAATCAGGATTTATTTACATACAGGTGTCAAAAGATGATAACGCAACACCCCAAATAAACCTGATGGCAGAACTTATTATAAAACAATTAACTAACTAGAAAAACAACAATCAATAAAAATGAAATGACAGTTAAATGCATGGAATGGAAAAAGAAATCAAAGCAGTAATAAAAATGATATCACGAACATGTACGGTTTAAAACATGGCTGCGGTGTTTAAAGAAGCCGGGCTCCTGTGGTATTTTAAAGATGGCGGAACTGTAACCACGCCACGTGCAATTAGAACGGGTGGTGATCCCGGTGTTTAAACCGTGATCAACTGGCGAAACGGCGCTTTAAAACATGAATGACTAGCAGAAAGTAGTGACTACAAATTAATGACAACAGTCATGATAATGATGCTGATGTAATCTCAGCTCTGAACACATATTTAGCTCTGTAACACTCCCAGTTAAATTCATACACCCAGGTCTCAAAACCTCACGCCTCCTCGGGTCTCCGAGTGCCGATCAGGGGTTCCTGCCGGGTCTTTGGTCGGAGTCCGATCCAAGAGTCCTCCCGCCTCTCCCGCTCCTCCTCCTGACCCTGGAATCACGAGAGGACGGGGGCTACAGCGTGAAGCAGCCGGCGCTCCCCCCCCAGTCCGGAGGCTATCACGTCGTCTCGGGTGCGCGCGGGGCCGGTCCACTTCTTCAGAGTGCGGGTGCCCGTCGGGCTGAGTGAGCGTGTGGCCCCGGACGGGGCGGCGGGATGCGTCTCTGCGCGGGGCAGGCTGGCCACAGGTCCTTTCAGAGAACCTCAGACGGAGAGAGAAGTTAGGAAAGAGGAAACGGGGTCTCACCCTGGGCCGGGGCCGAGCTTCGAAGCGGCTTCCCCCCCCTTTCCAGCTCCCAGGGACCGGGGACACGTGAAGCAGGAGTCGGAGCTCCGGATGAAAAGTTGAGACCGAGTTAATGGGAGCGGCTCCGCGGCTTCAACGGGCTGCAGGTCCAACGGAGCGGCCCGATCCGATGGGGGGGCCTTACACCTCCCCCCAGCCGGGGGGAGAAAGGAAGATGGGACCTTGGCCCGGAGCCAAACGTCCTGCTGCTCAGGAAGAGAGGTTGATCGGAAAAGAGAGAGGAAAAGGAGAGAGAGGGATTCAGCGCCGCTGTCTGCGCCGCGGGTCCTCGCTGATCCTCCGGCCAGACCACGCTGCAGACCTCTCCTCTTATCCCCCCCTTTGGGGGGGGGGAGGCCGTGGTCCCTTTGGCCCGGAGCCAGAAAGACGTGTTGACCCGCCAGTTGAATGAAGGAAAAAAAAAAATGGAGGAGCAGCGCGGCGTTTTGATCCTACGCGCGCTGCGGTGACGTCATCGGTGCCTCATTGCGATTGGATGCGCGCCGCTTGTAAGCGCCACCCCCCCCACGCAAGGCATGCTGGGGGTTGTAGTTCATGGCCAGGCGGCCATTTTTGGAGGCACATTACAGCCGATTTTCAGCTGAGCAGTTTCAAAGTTGAATATACACATTCACAAAGTGTTCATACATTTTATAAGTTCAGAGTTCACATGAGCATATGGGCGCGCACAACATCCCCCCTCTGGCTGTGAGCGAGGGAATGAAAGGGTCCGTTGTCGCAGCTCAAACGGTCAGTCCATGTGGTCATGAAACTCTGCTTGAGGGCGTGAGGCTGGCCTGGTTAGTCCACTAGGCGAGCAATGTACAAAAATACGAAAAGAAAAACATATTCAAAGCAATGACATCATTAATTTACCTAACACAGTGATGTCACTCTTAAAGTGCGGTAGATGAAAGATAAAAGGAGGGGTTAGTTAGGTTTCAGTATGTACACTGTACCTAAAAACAAAAGCTAACAATTTAACCACTCTTCGATTAATTGCTAGGCGACAAAAACACACAAATTAACTTATGTCGGCTGTGGAAGCCTGGAAATTGTGTGTAGGCGTGAATTTTCTTTAACGCCCCAAGGTATCCTACCCCCCTTTCCAGGTGTGGAGCGGACTTCCACTTCTGGGTCAGAAAAAATGCGAGGGGGCCGCTGCATAAAAGGTAATGCAGCTGTTCAGTGTTCTTTGGCTAAAAAGGTAAAACGTGGGACCCCCCCCTGTGCTCTGAGGTACGGCGTCTGCGCCTTGGCTGTTCTTCTCTGGTTTACTTTAAGAAAACGCTGAGCTACTTCTTCAGCGTCAGTAACAGTGAAACTGGGAAGGGCCGCAGCTCCTTTCGGGTAATTAATTTATTGGCTTACTCACGGTGGCGTCTGACCAGGGGGCTCAGGGGGATGAGATGACCGGGCTCGCCACTTTTTGGGTCCAGCCTAAGAACAGACTTGCCTGTCGGTCCATCTCCATCAGCCTGTCCACCTCTGCTGGTTCTCCGTCCACTGCGATGAGCTCTCTGCCATTAATAAAACCACACCACAGTTCACGATCCAGACCCCAGCGCTTCGCTTGGGATTCTGGCAAGAGATTACACTTATTAACGAAGTCAGCTCACGTTATCACCCAGATTAGAATAAATTAAACCGATAACAAACCCTGAGAGACTGGGGTATTGGTTATAACCTTAGAAGCAAGAACCAACTGAAAGGAATTAATAAAGTGAATTAAAAAGGAGGAATCTTTAAATAACAACTTTAAATTAAAGATTCAACTTAATAAAACACAGTAGAGATTAATCTGAGAAGATTAATAACTCACATGGGGTAATCAGCAAAAGTTCAATTAATAGAATTAAAGAACTTGAAGTCAACCATTACCTTCAGTTAAGTATGGTTGCAAAAGGGGATTAATCAGAGATTAATAAAATAGTGATCCACCAATAAAAGTTCAGATTAATAAAATCAGGAATTTACAGCGAGCCAACCATTAGTTTCCATGGAACCTGGTTGCAAGAGGAAATTACTCAAACAGATTAACAAAAATTGAGTGGTAGAAAAAGTTCAGGTTAATACAATTAACAGAACTTAAAGCAAACCCAACCATTACCTTCAGTGAAGCAGTAGCATCAGTTTCAGTGAAGTAAGGTTGCAGAGGAAATCAATCACAAGATTAATAATCGTGTGATGAAAAATAAAAGTTCAAATTAATAAAATTAAAGAACTTAAAGCAATCACCATTAGTGAAGCGAGGTTGCCATTAGAACGGGGAGGTTTTAAAATAACCGTAGGAATCAGATAATGAGAGGGGAAGAAAAATAAAAATATTTTCTTTCCCGATCAAAATTAATGTTCTGTTATTTCATACAAACTTGGTCACAAATATTGCTTCTTTGAGAACCTCACGCAGGGGCTCCATTATGTTGTGCAACTCAGGTAGCTTGGCTGTCCAGTTATCGAAGGCTAATGATAATTCTATTAAAGAATTATTAATAATTAATAAAGTGGACTATTTATCAAATTGTATTATCAAAATGATAATAATTCTCGTCGGGGCACCACCCCGGGGCCTTAATCCGGGGACGGATGATAACTAAACAGCAGAAAATCAGTCTCATATGATTTGAATTATCCTGCATAACAGCAAATCCTACTATCACTTACAGGATAACAGTTGAAGGAGTGATATCCGAACACTAGGCTCTGCTTAAGCAATCAGTTTGTGACCAAATTAGCATGAAATAACAACAACCACTCATTAAAAATCAATCAGGATTTATTTACATACAGGTGTCAAAAGATGATAACGCAACACCCCAAATAAACCTGATGGCAGAACTTATTATAAAACAATTAACTAACTAGAAAAACAACAATCAATAAAAATGAAATGACAGTTAAATGCATGGAATGGAAAAAGAAATCAAAGCAGTAATAAAAATGATATCACGAACATGTACGGTTTAAAACATGGCTGCGGTGTTTAAAGAAGCCGGGCTCCTGTGGTATTTTAAAGATGGCGGAACTGTAACCACGCCACGTGCAATTAGAACGGGTGGTGATCCCGGTGTTTAAACCGTGATCAACTGGCGAAACGGCGCTTTAAAACATGAATGACTAGCAGAAAGTAGTGACTACAAATTAATGACAACAGTCATGATAATGATGCTGATGTAATCTCAGCTCTGAACACAGATTTAGCTCTGTAACACTCCCAGTTAAACTCATACACCCAGGTCTCAAAACCTCACGCCTCCTCGGGTCTCCGGGTGCCGATCAGGGGTTCCTGCCGGGTCTTTGGTCGGAGTCCGATCCAAGAGTCCTCCCGCCTCTCCCGCTCCCCCTCCTGACTCTGGATTCACGAGAGGACGACGGGGCTACAGCGTGAAGCAGCCGGCGCTCCCCCCCCCGGTCCGGAGGCTATCACGTCGTCTCGGGTGCGCGCGGGGCCGGTCCACTTCTTCAGAGTGCGGGTGCCCGTCGGGCTGAGCGCGTGGCTGCGGGACGGGGCGGTGGGATGTGTCTCGGTTCTGCGCAGGGCAGGCTGGCCACAGGTCCTTTCAGGTGAACTCAAGAGCAGAGAGAGAGAAGTTAGGAAAGAGGAACGGGTCTCACCCTGGGCCGGGGCCGAGCTTTGAAGCGGCTTCCCCCCCCTTTCCAGCTCCCAGGGACCGGGGACACGTGAAGCAGGAGTCGGAGCTCCGGATGAAAAGTTGAGACCGAGTTAATGGGAGCGGCTCCGCGGCTTCAACGGTCTGCAGGTCCAACGGAGCGGCCCGATCCGATGGGGGGGCTTACACCTCCCCCCAGCCGGGGGGAGAAAGGAAGATGGGACCTTGGCCCGGAGCCAAAAGTCCCGCTGTTCAGGAAGAGAGGTTGATCGGAAGAGAGAGAGAAAAAGGAGAGAGAGGGATTCTGCGTCGCGGGTCCTCGCTGATCCTCCGGCCAGACCACGCTGCAGACCTCTCCTCTTATCCCCCCCTTTGGGGGGGGGGAAGGCCGTGGTCCCTTTGGCCCGGAGCCAGAAAGACGTGTTGACCCGCCAGTTGAATGAAGGAAAAAGAGAGAAGTAAAAAGGGGAGAGAGGGATGCAGCGCCGTGGATCCTCGCTGATCCTCCGGCCGGACCACGCTGCAGACCTCTCCTCTTATCCCCCCCTTTGGGGGGGGGAAAGGTCGTGGTCCCTTTGGCCCGGAGCCAAAAAGACGTGCTGACCCGCCAGCTGAATGAAGGAAAAAGAGACAGAATAGAGGAGCAGCGCTGCGTTTTGATCCTACGCGCGATGTGGTGACATCGGTGCCTCATTGCGATTGGATGCGCGCCGCTTGTAGGCGCCACCCCCCCCACGCAAGGCATGCTGGGGGTTGTAGTTCATGGCCAGGCAGCCATTTTTGGAGGCACATTACAGCCGATTTTCAGCTGAGCAGTTTCAAAGTTGAATATACACATTCACAAAGTGTTCATACATTTTATAAGTTCAGAGTTCACATGAGCATATGGGCGAGCACAACAGCAGCAAACACTTCAGGGTGTCGGTCAGGACACTTGTTATGGTCCAGGTGAGTTGAATGATCACAGAGTCCAGGAATAAAGTTTCATCTCTTTATGAGGTCTGTGCTTTCATTACAACTCGTGCATTTGTGTGTGTGGTTACTGAAACATAAACATAACAATACTGGTTAATTAGAAAATAAGTAAATATTAAACATAAACATACCCTGAGCTGGAAATATCTCTAACATCATAACTAAAAGTACAGCTCTAGATGAGTTATTAAATTAAAGCCAGCATTAATCAGCTATCTCTGAATTAGCATTAAAATATGCAGTATATGTAAAATAAACGATATTACTGATAAAATAACATTCAGTAAGTCATTAGTAAACATAACTAAGGGTAAACAACATAACTTACAGCTCTATGGACGCACACACTGCAGAGAACATTCAGCCGACGTTTGCTCTGAGCTGATCACCATGTGCTCTGAGCTGAACGACATTGTGGTGCGTTCAAGGACCTGAAAACTGTGGGAATTTCCATGTGCAGCATAAGCTTTAGTACAATATGTAAAAAACAAAACTGGCCTATAGGCTTCTGGCCTGTTGTTGCTCTTACCTGTATTTGTATGGGTATTTATATATAAAAATAAAAACAATTGGGGTGGAGTGACTGGGCCTAGAAGCTATTTCATCTTAAAAGTAGACTCTTATGAGATCTCCTCTTATTCACATTCATATTTTTTTTTTGCTTTTTACGCTTGCAGCTCCCTCATGCATGAAAACATTGACACTGTTATCCAGCAGGTTGAAGAAAAATAGGTATGGTATAGTACAGGGGTTCTTAACCTTTCTGACCTCGAGGCCCAATTTTTTCAGTACAGAGCGGCCCAGGGCCCAAGTAAAAACCTTGTCAAATAAAATGATCATCACGGACTTTTATGAAACATATCAATGTTAACATGCACATGTCAAGCTTGATTTATACGAGGACAAATCAATCAGTTCAGGCTTATTAATAAAAAAAGATCAATAATTCGATTTTACTTAAATAAAAAAGGAAGGACTAAGAATAAAAAATATATATACATATAAATCAATCAATGGATGGCAGTAGAGCGGGTCGTCCAATGATCGGAAGGTCAGCAGTTCGAATCCCGCTACGTCCCAGTTGCTGTCGTAGTGTCCTTGGGCAAGACACCTTACCCACCTTGCCCCGTGTGAATGTGTTTGAATGTTTGGTGGTGGTCTGAAGGGCCGACTGACACTTCTGTCAGTCTGCAGGTCAGCTGTGGCTACAAACGTAGCTACCACCACCGGTGAGAATGTGTAGGAATGAATAATGGTCTCTGTAAAAAGCGCTCTGGGTGTCTTGAAGGGTGTTATATAAAACAAAGCCATTATTATTAATAAAAAGTAAAATAAATACATTCAAAATAATGTTTTTAAATTAAATAAACTGTAAATAAAATTGAAATAAAGTGCAAATGAAACTATATTTCATAGCAGATCCAGAAGAATCTTTATTTTCTTTCATATACATATTAAAAAAAAATACAATTTCCTTTTTATCTGCAGCTCTTAATGGGACACTTGGGCCTCTGAGACACAATCAGGTCCAGTCTGGGTGGAATGGGGGAAAGGCTCACTCTCAGAGTAGCATGCAGCGTTGCTCTGAGTCTGTTTCGGGCTTTGGGCTTAGTTGTGGCCACGATGGAGAATATAAAAATAAAGGATCACGCCGCGCTCGCTCTCCCCGTTGCTGGGCGCAGACCAAGTAATCAATCCCTGATACTGGCAGATCCAAGCCGACTCTGAGCGCAGACCAAGTAAACGATCCCTTATCTTGGCGGATTTAAACCTATTTTGTGCAAAACAAAGGATTTTCTCCGTAAATACAGGCCTTAATAGTACACGTGCAGCTAGATGAGTGTCCGAGGTAAATGGAACCTGCCGCGGCATTATTCTCCTCTTTTATAGAGCTCCCCCGCTTCTTCCTCATGGTTCCCTCCTCCACCGGTTGGCAGTCAGTAACAACTGACTAACGCATTAGCGCCACCACATGGTCGGGATGCAGTCCCGCGGCCCCCGCGGCCCAAACCTACAAAACAGAATTTTTTTCGCGGCCCACTAGGGGGCGCTCGCGGCCCAAGTGTGGGCCGCGGCCCTATGGTTAAGAATCACTGGTATAGTATGTTATACTACTGTGTTGGACTGAACCGTAACATATTTATGTGGTTGTTACGTTTGTAATGCGTCCAACACTGACTAGTTCGGGTTCCAGGTATCCATCCCTAGCTGTAAAAGAAGGACTCTTAGGGCTCAATGTTTTATATGGATGTGGGTATTTTGATGACTGTTCTGACGGTGTGCTCCTCCATCTCAGTGTGGACCATAATGAAGAACACTGGGCCACCCCAAAGCTTCTGGAAAAGTGTAAGTGGAACCTTTCAACAGAACTTTAACTGAATTAACTGAACTCAGTGTAACTTTGGTATTTTCATTCGTAGATGCTTGTGATCTTAAGTTTGATTTCAACACTGTGAACGAACACCTCCTCCTGTCTGAGTGCAACAGAAAGGTGAGCTCCACCCAACAGAAGCAGCCGTACCCTGATTGTCCAGAGAGGTTTGACGAGTTCCCTCAGGTGCTTTGTAGAGACGGGCTGACTGGCCGCTGCTACTGGGAGGTGGAGTGGACCGGAGATGTCACTGTTGCTGTAACTTACAAGAAGATGAAGAGAAAGGGGTTGGAATCGGATATCCAGAGCTGTGATGATACTTGGTGCTTCACAAACATTTCAACATATGGATTTTGGTTCTGGCACGGACGACCGCGTGTTTTCATCCCGATCCCGTACATTGACATCCATGCTTTCCTAACCAAACCCAAGAGATTGGGTGTGTTCCTTGACTGGCCAGCTGGCATTCTGTCTGTCTATTGGCTGTCAGGTGACACACAAACTTTGCTTCATACTTTCCACTCCACCTTCACCGAGCCGGTGTACCCAGCATTCATAATTTATGGGGAATCTGATCTGACCCTGCTCACCGTCACCATGGAAACAGATGCTGTGAGTATTTCTGACCATTCTGCATCACCTGTGCTGCAGTCAGGTGTCGCTGGGAAACTCATTTTACTTGTCCTTTCCTGGCAGCAGCAGGCTCGTTCCAGCTTCACACCTGAAGTCAGCAGAGAAGGAGTTGGTGTTTTGTACAGGTAGGATACGCAAGCAGCCGCTCTCCAGGAAACACTGTCAAACATCGCTGAATTTTGAAGTTTAAAACAGAGCAGTTATCTAAAATGTGTGACAGAAGCAGGAACATTTGTGTACATGTTTTCTCCTGCAAAGTCTGGGACTTGGACTGCTTTTCCAGCGTGAGAATGCTCAGTCTTCCTAATTCCTTTAACCACATCTGTTGCTAGGACTGAATTCGGTGAAGCCGGGAGATATCAGAAGTTACTCACAGTCCATAAATGAAAACAAAGACTCTCCCTTTAAACGATTCTGTGTTTAGCTTCAGGTTCCCGGGCTCGGGTTTGTTCCAGTGCTCTCTGACCGGTCTGGTGTTCAAGGTTACCCACGAAGGTCAAGTGACATACAGGAGTCTGATCTGGGACGAAACGCTCCTCCAACCGGCGCGCAAGCTACCCGGAGGACCACTGTTCAGCATAGAGTGTCCTCAGGACTGCATTGGAGAGCTGCACCTCCCACACTGTGAACCTGAACCCGGTATGAAGCCCACTTTGAGGGAGCTCAACCAACAGGAAGCAGTATTTAAGGACTCTCACATTGAAATCTGTATCCGTGTTTTACAGCTTTGGTATCTCAGTGTCTCTCTGTCGTCCACATCACTGACGATGGCATGCACATCGTTCAGCCACTGGACATCACAGACACCCACGTGGTTGTGGACGTCCTGCATCTCTCCAGCTTTGGCATCGTGTGGGATCTCATCAATCGGTTCACAAACTTCATGTCGCAGCCGATCCTTGGCCAAACCCTGCTGTTTCTCAGATGCATTTCCTCCCAGCGCTACATCCTCAGTGTGATTCTGCTACCGGGCAACGTGCCTCTGCAAGATGTAAAACTTTATCACCTCTGAGTCTGGACGTAGTCCATCTGTGTATGTAGTTGACATGTAACCCCTGAGAGAGATTGCTGTGTTTAGAGGTCCTCTCATGGATCGCTTTGATCCTTATTCTTAACAGTTGACTGATAAAAGTACACCATCGTTCAAGTTTCAGTGTTCACATACAGCATGATTGAATAGATGTCTACTCAGGCCTCTAACAGGTATTAAATTAAGAGAAATACCATCTCTGATGAGCAGCAGGAAGTCCTTTGCAGTTTCACGGGACAGATAAACGAAAAATAAATAATTTTGCTCCAGTTTTTGCTAGAGGACGTATATGAAATCATCTGACGTAGGGCGTTAATGTCTTCTTCATAAAAATCTGTGTTTGATGTTGAAACCTAAAGCAACTATATAACTAATGGTGTTCTGGTTTGACTGAAGGTGAAAGATCAGCATTCAAACTCCGAGTTCATCCAGGCTCCATCATTCTGTCACCTCCACAAAGACCAAACATACAGCCTCCAAACTGAGCCGGCTACCTTCAACATACAGCCCAAAGTCAGTACGAGACTCTGCTTCCGCTGTCAGAGAAATGAGCATCAACACATTCACCAGTCACATCCGTGTGTTTCAATTTCAGATGACGCCGTTTTTTGGAAACTATGGACCAAATTACCACGCAACATTTGAGATAATGATGCAGAAGAATACGGAGAAGCTGACCGTGATCGTACAGGATCATGAGAGAACCGTCTGGGAGTACACAATCTACCTGCCAGGTAGGAACATAGTCGACGTAGAACTCTGGTGATGTTTTATTTTAGGAATACCCCATCTTCTCTGTCTTGCACTTCCTCCCAGCTCAGTCTGTTGTTCTGTGAAAACGACAGAAACTGGATATATTTTAAAAATGAAATGCATATTTTAATTATTCTCATGCTTTTTATCTCAGGTAACATTCATCCCAATCCAGGCCTGGTTATTGTTAAATACTCTGTTCATAATGTATCGTTTAATGATTTCTCTGATCGTATGTCTATGGGCTTCCTACACATTAACATCCGTAACCTGTTATCAAAACTGGACTTAATTAAATCTTGGGTTCACACCACCCGTTTCAAATGCTATCAGTCCACTGAATAGGAATTTATCATGTGTAATCAGAGCCTTGAATGGTGTGAGTAGATGGGATACTGTCTACCCGGTAGATTTGTGTCATTATTCTTTGGGTTGATAATGGCTTTCCCAGCTACTGCTATTGAAAACGAAACTTAGGCTCAGTAGTAGTTTTGTCACCATTCTACGCTCAACTACACATTTCAGACCTAACCTTAACCTAACCCTCACCCTAAACCTAACCTTAAAGGAGCCGTCTGTAAGAAATGTCCAAAACTGGTACTGCAGTCACTTTCAAAATATTGTTGAGCGGCGTGTACCCTCCCCCTCCTCCCCCCGACCAGAGGTTGCCAGGTAGGCTGCAGAATGCAGCAGGAACGTAGGCTGCCATGGCTGCGATAATTAGAGCCGAGCTGGCAACCCGGATGCCGAAACAATACTGACTTGGTGATTGGGAGATAGGTGGAGGGTGGAGCTTCAGAAACAATACTGACTTGGTGATTGGGAGATAGGTGGAGGGTGGAGCTTCAGAAACAATACTGACTTGGTGATTGGGAGATAGGTGGAGGGTGGAGCTTCAGAAACAATACTGACTTGGTGATTGGGAGATAGGTGGAGGGTGGAGCTTCAGAAACAATACTGACTTGGTGATTGGGAGATAGGTGGAGGGTGGAGCTTCAGAAACAATACTGACTTGGTGATTGGGAGATAGGTGGAGGGTGGAGCTTCAGAAACAATACTGACTTGGTGATTGGGAGATAGGTGGAGGGTGGAGCTTCAGAAACAATACTGACTTGGTGATTGGGAGATAGGTGGAGGGTGGAGCTTCAGAAACAATACTGACTTGGTGATTGGGAGATGGGTGGAGGGTGGAGCTTCAGAAACAATACTGACTTGGTGATTGGGAGATAGGTGGAGGGTGGAGCTTCAGAAACAATACTGACTTGGTGATTGGGAGATAGGTGGAGGGTGGAGCTTCAGGCCAAAACAAAAAATGACAACATAAACATCAGTTGAGGGCTGCAACTCCTCTTTTTAAACTGGAATATCCTGGCTTGAGTGCTGTTGTCAGTGACATAAGTATTTGAAATGAACATGATTTTTAAATGTCTGTTGACATATCGGGGTCATTTTATGATTCGTTTTATTATTGCTCTTACATACAGCTCCTTTAACCTAAACTCTGAACCCGAATTCTAACCAGTGACAAAAACGGAAGCTTTTCTCCATGATATTGCTGCAGTGAAGTGGGACAGAATTATCTCCTTCACTACTATGGAGACAGCCTGGTCTTACTGCAAGTCAACCTTTAGCCAGATTATCAATAAATATGCCCCAGTCAGAAAATCCAGAATCAAGGACTGATTCAGTCCCTGGTTTTGTCTTGATTTGGCTACACTAATCACCAGAAAAACAGCTTGTGGAAAAAAGACGGTTCTTCCCAAACTCCTACTGATTGGCTATCCTTTCGGCAATGTAGAAAAAAAATGCACTAAGCCTGTCAGAAAAAAACAAAATCCCTAATTTCCTAGACAAATTTGCATCCTGTGGTTCTGATGCTAAGAGGTTTTGGAAAATACTTCTGATAAACTCAATCCTATTCATCGATATCATGTGACGTCACACAGTACTCGCAGCGCCATCTTGAGGACCGACTTCCAACATGCCGTCTATCTGTTGTGCCGTGGGATGCGACAACAATAAGTCTAAAAAAACGGGATTGAACTTTTATAATGTCCCCAAAAACACTGAGCGTCGAGAGAAATGGTTTGATGCTATCAGGAGGAACCACTGGACTCCTACAGAGCACTCCAGACTTTGCAGTGAGCACTTTGTTTCGGGTAAATAACCAGGCTCGCCACCCATCCCTTGAAATACAGAATTGTTACGGGAATTAAAAGTTGCGTTCCGTATTGAACCAACAAGGAACGCAGTTTATTCTGTATTTCACAATTGTCCCATGCACGTCTGTCACACACAGGAACAACGAACTAACAGTAATAAACAAAATAAAGGAGAGGATATATTAAAGACAGCAACATGTGTTGGTTCGCTCTGTTATTTATTAATGTCATGTCATTTCATTCGTTTCAGTAAATTCAACTAAGGTGAAAACAAATATATTAGATATATTATTTCCCACTGCATGCAAAGTGATATATTCCAAGCCTTTATTTATTATATTTTTGATGATTATGGCTCACAGTTTATGAAAAGCCCAAATAAAAAATCTCAAAAAATTAGAATATTTTATAAAATCATTAAACAATTCAATCATCAAAATGATAACAGATAAAGACTTAATATATCTTGCTTTGCATGTAATGAGACTATGTAATATATTAGTTTCACCTTGTAAGTCTAATTATTGAAATAAATTAACTTTTACACCATATTCTAAATTTTCTAATTTCACAGCCTGATGTGAAGTAGGGGTAAGCTTCGGTATTTTTAAAAGCTTTGAGAGCTTCGCCGGTGTATGGAGAAGGATTGTGGACCAGGTAGATATATATGTCCGCAAACGACAAATCTGGCAGGTTTTTGGCAGACTGGAGTGGAGTCAGTAATTGATTAGATATTATATACGGATCGAAACCTAAAGTGTCAATTTTCTGTAGATACCGTTGCTGTTCTTCGGGAGTTAAATGAGTTATTAGGTGAGACGTCATATTGGCTGCGCGACGTGAAGGTCCCCGGCGTTTTATAATAGATCCATGGTCCCCGGTCGGTCCTCAAGATGGCGCTGACAACAAAAAATGTTACGTGACTGAAACCCATGAATTGTCAAGGTTGACATTCCCCCCTGCCTTCAGTTTCTGTCTTGCCCCGCCTGTGTCCCATCTGCCCTGATTGTGTCTGCACCTGTGTCTCGTCATGTCTCGTTATCCCCTCAGTATATTTTGTCTTGTCATTCCTTGGTTCCCTGTCGGTCCGTACTGTTCTCTCCTCCATGTCTCCTCGTAGTTTTTGTCCTGATCCTGGTTTTTGTCAATCCTGCTCTGCAGCACTTTGCTTTTGCCTTTTTGGATTAAAACCCTTGTTTTTGAGAACTCCTGCCTCCAGCCTCCCTCTGTCTCCTGCACTTGGGTCCTTAACAAACCAAACCATGACACCTATGTTTCTAAAGGTTGCTGCTCCTCTCATTGCTGTCCCCATCTCAAGGCTGTTCAATATATCTCTGGAGCTGTCTGATTTCCCTCAAGACTGGAAGTCATCCCACTCTTTAAGGGTGGCTCTGGCTCTGATCCCAATTGCTACAGTCCTATTTCCATCTTGCCGTGTTTGGCAAAGATCTTAGAGAAATTGATGCATAAACAGCTAAGCCACTTCATGGCCTCAAATAACATCCTGTCCGATGTGCAGTGTGTATGATATTGTCACCTCATTAGACTACAACAAGTTCTGCATCGTTGCTTTCATTGATCTCACTAAAGCGTTTGATTCTGTCAACCACTCCATACTCCTGGAGAGGCTCCATAGCATTGTCCTGTAACTGCACTCTTGTGAATGGTTTGACAGCTACTTAAAAAACAAGTCCAGCAAGTAAAAAACTGAAAACATTCTATCTGACGCTCTCACCATCACTAAAGGAGTGCCCCAAGGATCTGTACTAGGCCAAATGCTATTCTCCATTTACGTCAATGATTTAGACAAGAACGCTGGCAAATCCAAAATTCTCCTATACGCCGATGATACCATCATGTTCTCTCAGGGCCCTTCTCTCCACTCCACGGTATCTAAACTACACTTCAGTCTCACCTCGATTGAGCAGTATTTTCATAGCCTTCATCTCCTTCTCATTACTAAGAAAACTAAATGTATCATTTTCGACCAGAAACATGTTCCCAGCATTGCTCCAAAAATCCTCTGTGCTGATGGGTTTGAACTTGAGTTTATGATCTGCTATAAATACCTCGGCCTCTGGTTGGACTCGTCACTCTCGTTCACTACCCATATAAAGCACCTGCAGTCAAAAGTCAAAGCTCGTCTGAGCTTCTTGTATCAGAACAAGGTTTCTTTCACCCATATTGCCAAACACATACTCGTCAAAATGACCATCCTGCCCATATTTGACTATGGCAACATCATCTACACAGGATGGCACCACAATCCACCCTCAGCAAACTGGACACTCCAACATTCAGCCAACCGTTTTACTACAGGTGCTCCATTCACATCCCACCACTGCAACCTGTATGAACTGGACATCCCTCCACACCAGACGTCTCCATCACTGGTTTCAATTCATCTACAAATACATACTTGACTTAACACCTTCTTATCTTTCTTCCCTTCTGCACATCTCTCACTCCGTTTTCAACCTACGATCTAGCAAATTTGCTGTCCCCAAAGTCCTTACCAGCTTCAGACGTAGTGCCTTTCGTTTTGCTGCAGCCGATGATTGGAACAATAAAATAATTTAATAATTGTGTGTTTATTGGTAAGCACCAACATAAACTTGCTTTTAAACCGGCTGGGCCACTTTTATTGAGTGGAAAGACCACGACTCACAGCTGCTGATGCAGAGCACATTATGATAAACCAAAAGCAGCATTCTTACTTCCTTAGAGATGTTTCCACAGCTTTTATGAAACAAAATAATAAAGCAGCACTGTTGAAGACTCACACACTGGTTCTTGAACCAAGAACCAGAAACTAGCTGTGATTCTTCTAGTTGTCTTCTGTCTCTGATTGTTGGATCTGCTCTCTGTCTGCAGTTTCCCCCTCACCTTCTCCTCAAGGACAGACCCGGCTTTGTTTGGGGAGCAACGAGGCGGCGGTTGAGAAGCTCCAGAACATCAGGGTGAAGTTCATTGAAAAGGTGTCCGATCCTGTTCTGGACAAACTGCTGGACGAACTTCAGCACTGCAGAGTGATGACTGATGCTGAGGCGGAGGCTTCCAGAGCCAGAAACAGAGCTGACAAAGCTCGAGATGTCATCGACCTGGTGAGAAAGAAGGGAGCAGTAGCTAGTTCCAAAATGATCAGCATCTTAACTGCAAATGACCCACACCTGTGCAAGGAGATCAGGTTGACTTAATGAGCATCTAAAAGATCTGATGTTTTTCATGTTAAACCAAATTTGTCTCTCTTTTATATTTTTAGCCGGGGGACTGCCAATGGAAACTAGCTCTGTAGCTAAAATTGGGTGCATTTGCATTTTTAATTCTAAATGTATATGAATGTACACTGTCCCTTCCCAAATAAACTGAATTGAATTGAATTGAATTAGTGCAACATTTTATTCATTCTTATTTTAATGTGTGTATGGAGTAATTCAGGTGAAATTGGAACATGTAACTGGTGCTGTCAAGTTTAAAATGTGTTGAAAAATGTGCCAAAAGTCACACAAGGTTGTGTCTGAAGCTGAAAGAAATATTGATTACAGGAGGAGTTTTTTATCTGCTGAGGGGTCATAATATTGACAGTCACATAAGCCTTTGTAAAAGAATAACTGATCAGTGAAGCCTGTTTTTCTTCGACTGCGCAGCGTCACATTGAAAATATGAAGACACAGGTCTGAGGAACCGGCTGGAACACGCCTACCTTATTTCAGTCACAGTTAACTATTTTTACTTGCTTTTCTCATTTTAACCTACAATCCAATATCCATGATGTAAAACAAGTGTGGGAAGAGCTGAAATGAGGATCCCGTCACACAACCCGCTGCTTACATAGTTACTGTATACTAGACCTTTCATGTTCAGTTGGAGAAGCTGAGCAGGATTGACTGCAGGTCAAACCCTTGAAAGGATCCTGAACTGGTCCAAAGTGGTCCTGCGCTCCTCAAGCTGATCCATGCTGGACGATCTGTGGAGCTGCTGGTGAACGTTTATGACAGTTCAATGTTCAATGTTGTTTCAGAGGAGACATTAACATTTTTGTGGCGACAGTTAGTTCCCACGAGATTCCTGATCCTTGCTGAGCAACGTCCTCGGCCCCTTCCAGACCAACCCACAGCCTTTAGGTGGTCTGTTTTTGCAGTTAATACCACAAAACACATCATATTGAACATATCAGTCACAACAATCCTTAAAACTGTTATTCATAGCTCAGAATTTTACCTATTGAATAACAGTAAACTATTGGCCATCAATCAGAGGACCACGCTCCAAATTCTACCTAAAGGCGGTGCTTTATTTATTTATTTTCCTGATGTGGTACAGGTACATTTGTTATGAATGAAATCTGGCTGGAAACCAAAACCCTTCTTTGATCAAAGCAGTGAACGTGTCTATTTCTGCGGTAAAAGTTTTACATTTTAACATGAACACGATGTAGATTTGCAGTTGGGTCCAGACTAGAGGTCAGTCAAGGAACTGCAACTTCTCTCAGTTTTTGTGTCTGCTTTAACTGGAATTTGGGGTGTTGACTTTGCACCAGCTTTATTCCAACCCAGTCTCACATCAAAATGTGAAATAGCAACAATTATCCACAGTAAAAAACGTATTAGTTTCACAATAAGGCCTCTCAAATTGTGACATGTTCACGTTTGTTTCCCCGATTATTTTCTATTGGCCTCCCAAAAAGTCACGTGACTGCCCGCAGCAGCCTTCCTTGTCTTTCTCAGTGGAAAATGCATTATCTTAAGATAGTTATGACATGTAAAAGCGTTTTAATCATATTTCTAGCAAGAAATATACATTGAAATTTCATAATATTCATTCAGTTGCTGTATATGATGGTTTGTTAGTTATTATGATCAATCTTTCAGGTCTTGGGATAAAATTGTTACAGTTTTAGGTTTTCTGTCGTTGCTATGCTGGTTGTTAAATGCGCAGCTATGGATGAAACCAAGTGGCTTGTATGCTATTTGAATTATTCTTTACATTATGTACTTATATGAGCTCTTAAGATATTTGTGTTATTTTGTGTAACTTTTGATGATATTATTACAATATAGAACAAAATAAAAGTGATTTTAGTGCCCATGGGATTACACATTTATTCTTCTTGAATTTCAGCACCCCCATGTTTTTGTGAGACAACCCGGAAATTATTGCTCGATTCAAAAAAGCATGTTTAAAAAAAATTATTATTATACCTTTTGTTTGATAAGACAATCAACAAATTAATTAATTTTATGGTGCTGGCAGCGTAAATGCAACCTATAAAGTAAAGGCCTGTGATATAAATATACTACACTTTTTTCTTTTTTATACATATACTACACCCATAACTACACTGACAGTCCCATTATCCAACGTCAATGTAATGATGATGTAATGAATTGAGCAGCTTGTTAGCGGACTCAAGGCAAAAAAGGAACCCTGTATTAAAATATTGTTATTTTTGCTGTTACTACAGACATGTCTATTAGTCAACAGTTGATTAATAATACATTGTATTAATAAGTATATTTATAATTATATATGTATGTATATACTATTACAAAATAAATTCACCTAGGTGTCATGCCACCAGAAAACCCAAACAACCTACGTAAAAGAAGCCAGAAGATTATTTATTCACCACTTTAAATACACAATATGCTGCTGAACACTTTACAGACTGTGTGTGTGTGTGTGTGTGTGTGTGTGTGTGTGTGTTCAATACATGGACATGAGGTAAAAGTAACACTATCATGCACAGCAAATACATAAAACAATGAAACAATGAAAACTGCTGATAAGTTATTAATTAAACACGTAAACAAAAATGTAACACTTTATTTAACACAACATAATGCTGAACACTTTACTGTGTGTGTGTGTGTGTGTGTGTGTGTGTGTGTGTGTGTGTGTGTGTGTGTGTGTGTGTTATTTTGTCTTAGTGTTCTCCTTTTCCACCCACTGCAGAGGACATGTCTTTCAACTGTAATAAAATATAAAAAAAAATGTTTTGGTAATATCAGTCATGAATTCAAAACAGCCAACATTTTAACAGCCAAATCGACAATGCACTGAATCCCTTTATTATAAATTATGTAAATAAATCAAATTATGAGTGTTTGTCATTTAGCCCACTCCTAGGTTAAAGGTTTAATTCCTTGCTAAATACTAGTGGGAGGATTTCAGGTGACCCACATGGCTTCTGTTGGAATGTTAGAAACCAAGGGCTTTATCAATGACTACAGCAATCACTCTGCTCTATTAGTTCATTGTTAAAATATAAATGGAAAAATATATATTTTTTTATTTGGTTTGAATTATAGCTTATATACATAATGACCATTGTTGAATGGACAGAAGTTAAGCATGTTACAACTGTTTATTATTATTATTATTATTATTATTATTATTATTACTAAACAACTATAGTAACTGACATCATTCTATGTCATTAAAGGTTATCAAATGGCTGTTTCACCATTAAAAAAATAAACTAGCAAGGCAGAGCTAATAATCTGATGGCTGAAAACCTCTTCAACTTCCTCAAAAAAGCTTCAACAAAGTTACATTTTCATGTAGGCTAAATTCTTAATTGCATCAACATGTGTGTTCATTCCTTCCCTTCGCTGATGTTCAATCCTACAAGACCTGCCTGGACCTGCAAAGTGCGGTGAATCTTCGGCAACGCCCCACTATGCAATGCCAAGCCTCGGAAAAAAAGGAAGAAAAAAAAAAGGAAGAACTACAATTCTGGTGCTGATTTTTAGCTACCCGGGTGTGGCTGTAGGCCAGGGGTGGCCAACCAGTCAGAGGCTTAGAGCCACAATTGGTTACTGTGTTACTGCAAAAAGCCACATCGTTCGCATGCACACATCAACTGCCCCATCCCTCACTCCCTGCTCTCTCTGAGACATAAAAATACCATTATAAAACGGAAAGGTGAATCTGATTGGTTGTTAACATTGGTATAATGAGCATATTATTTTTCATTCCAATGTATACAGTATAGTGTTTAATATCGTAATTATATATTTTTTACTTTTTTTTACCCTTTCCCTGCATGTGTGTGTTGAGTGTACTGCTGCTGCAAAAACTGAATTTCCCCATTGCATTGCATGCTGAGCAACACCACTGCTATTGCAGAGGCCTGGGCTCGGCTCGACCACAAGTTTGACCTGATGTACGCCAAGCAGGCCTTTGTTCACTGGTACGTGGGTGAGGGGATGGAGGAGTGGGAGTTCTCTGGGAGGACATGGCAGCCCTGGAGAAGGATTATGAGGAGGTTGGAACTGATAGCTTGTGTGAGGAGGAGGATGAGGAATATTGAGTATGCATTCCCTGTATAGGTGACTTTTTGTTTTGTTGAATTTCATAATAAAGTGTTTGTTGGCTTAAATACTGCTTGTTTTTTACTCTACTATATTTGTGGGAATTCACAAGCCTTTGAACATAAAATTAATTTTTCTTTGAGCTATAACCAAAACTCTCCACTCCTAAATGCTCAACAGCAGGTGTTGCACTTTAACCACAACTCACCTGTCTTGCATTTATACAGAGGTTTCCTTCTCACGGGGAAGAAATACAAGAGCTCTTACATTTTACAGTAACTTTTTTTTAGATCCTGTACACTTAAATACAAGTTCTCTACATGTACTTAGAACCATATCCATTTGTATGACTATATGAATTGGGAATATCTGCTTAAATGTGGTACTATGGTTAACAAATGTGAGTCCTATAGCATTAAGGGGGAAAAAAAGCAAATGATTTAAACAGTAATTCTAACATAGTGTTTATAACTAGTTACTGCCAGCAGCCCAGAGGTCGCAGGCCCCCCATCTCCCCCAATGCTGCACCACTGACCCAACCAGAAGCCCGGGGCAGGTTCTGGAGACACGGACCACGACGAAGCTGCACCGCACCCCCAAAGCCCATTGCGCCCCCATCTACTGCAACAACGCTGCCAAGAGCAACTGACCCCACGAATTCCCACCCCATGCAGCCCGCCAGCAGCACTACCACTCCTGTCACCCATCTGCTGCCAATCCGACAAAGGAAGGGGCATGACTTTTTATTCATCTTTACAGATCTTCTCAAAAAAACAGAGCCAGTGGGTTTGACAAATGGTGGCTGAACCAATTTACCTGGCTCAGGAATACTGAGGAAGGTATGGTCTGTTATTTATGCCAAAAGCACTGTGACCCCATGCAGCAGGCACTCTCACTATGTCTATCAAAATAAATACAAAAATACATCCATCCATCCATCCATCGCCCGCCGCTTATCCGTTACCGGGTCGCGGGGGCAGCAGCCTCAACAGGGATGCCCAGACTTCCCTCACCCCAGACACTTCCTCCAGCTCCTCCGAGGGGAGTCCGAGGCGTTCCCAGGCCAGCCGAGAGACATAGTCTCTCTCCAGCGTGTCCTGGGTCTTCCCCGGGGACTCCTCCCGGTGGGACATGCCTGGAACACCTCCGTAGGGAGGCGTCCAGGAGGCATCCGGTACAGATGCCCAAGCCACCTCAGCTGACTACAAAAATACTTAAAGCATTAATTGTTTTGTTTACGGTGAAGACACCTGAACTGAAGGAGAGGCACTTGGATATCTGTTGTAAGGTGACCATGGGCCTTGGACTCCAAGGAGCATGAGGAGCTTCTACAGATGGAAAATTAGGAGGCTGAAATATTCTCTGTCTGGTTGCGAGATTTGTCAGTAAATGTCTGAAACCCTACAAAAACTCAAAATCTTACCAAGACATGGCCGCCGGAGCATAACAGTCCTCCCTGTCTCCTCCCTCAAATAGACCAATTTGAATATGATGAGGATAAAAATTCATGCAAAGCCGCTCTCCTCATTGCAGTCAGTATTGTCTATAATAAATGTTTCAGCTGACCACTTGTACTCATATTCTGCATATCAAATAGATTGTTGTATGTTATAATTACTCTCAGGACTGATTCAACATTAACAGTATGAGCTTATTATTGATCCTTAAAGCAACACAAACTGATACTTCCCCACTGCAGAAATAAAAACAAATTGTGCCAGCGTCAGGCAGGCCAAGCGAGCTGCAGCTCGGGCCGTCCTGGAGGCAAAAACTCGGGTCTGGGAGGAGTTCGGGGAGGCCATGAAAGAAGACTTTCGGGCGGCCTCGAGGAAATTCTGGCGGACCGTTCGGCGCCTCAGAAGGGGGAAGCAGTACTCTGCTGGCACCGTTTACGGTGTGTGTGGGGAGCTGTTGACCTCGACTGGGGACATCGTCGGACGGTGGAAGGAATACTTCGAGGTTCTCCTCAACCCGACTGACATGTCTTCCACTGAGGAAGCAGAGAGTGGGGACTCTGGGGCGTGCTCATCCATCACCCAAGCTGAGGTCACTGAAGTGGTTCATAAGCTCCTCAGTGGCAGGGCACCGGGGGTGGATGAGATTCGCCCTGAGTACCTCAAGTCTCTGGATGTCGTAGGGCTGTCTTGGTTGACACGCCTCTGCAACATTGCCTGTAGGAAGGGGATAGTGCCGCTGGAGTGGCAAACCGGGGTGGTGGTTCCTCTTTTTAAAAAGGGGGACCGGAGAGTGTGCTCCAAGTATAGGGGGATCCCACTTCTCAGCCTCCCCGGGAAAGTCTACGCCAGGGTACTGGAGAGGAGATTACGGCCGATAGTTGAACCTCGGATTCAGGAGAAACAATGTGGTTTTCGTCCCGGTCATGGAACAGTGGACCAGCTCTACACCCTCCGCAGGGTCGTCGAGGGTTCATGGGAATTTGCCCAACCAGTCTACATGTGCTTTGTGGATCTGGAGAAGGCATTTGACCGTGTCCCTCGTGCCATTCTGTAGGGGGTGCTCGGTGAGTATGGAGTCCGGGGCCCTCTATTAAGGGCTGTCCGGTCTTTATATGATCGGAGCAGGAGTCTGGTTCGCATTGCCGGCAGTAAGTCAGACTTGTTCCCGGTGCATGTTGGACTCCGGCAGGGCTGACCTTTGTCACCGGTCCTGTTCATAATTTTATGGACAGGATTTCTAGGCGCAGCCAGGGGCCGGAGGGGATCCGGTTTGGGAACCACAGGATTTCGTCTCTGCTTTTTGCGGATGACGTTGTCCTGTTGGCTTCATCGGACCGGGACCTTCAGCATATGCTGGGGCGGTTTGAAGCCGAGTGCGATGCGGGAGGGATGAGAATCAGCACCTCCAAGACCGAGGCCATGGTTCTCCACCGGGAAAGGGTGGCGTGCCTTCTCCGGGTGGGTGGAGAAGTCCTGCCTCAGGTGGAGGAGTTCAAGTATCTCGGGGTCTTGTTCACGAGTGAGGGAACGATGGAGCGTGAGATTGACAGATGGATCGGTGCAGCGTCCGCAGTTATGCGGTCGATGTACCGGACCGTCGTGGTGAAGAAGGAGCTGAGTCGAAAGGCGAAGCTCTCGATTTACCGGTCAATCTACGCACCTACCCTCACCTATGGTCATGAACTTTGGGTAGTGACCGAAAGGACAAGATCGCGGATACAAGCGGCCATGATGAGTTTCCTCCGCAGGGTGGCTGTACGCTCCCTTAGAGATAGGGTGAGGAGTTTGGTCACCCGGGAGGAGCTCGGAGTCGAGCCGCTGCTCCTTCACATTGAGAGGAGTCAGCTGAGGTGGCTTGGGCATCTGTACCGGATGCCTCCTGGACACCTCCCTAGGGAGGTGTTCCAGGCATATCCCTCCTCCCTAGGGAGGTGTTCCAGGCATGTCCCTCCTCCCTAGGGAGGTGTTCCAGGCATGTCCCTCCTCCCTAGGGAGGTGTTCCAGGCATGTCCCACCGGGGGGAGACCCCGGGGAAGACCCAGGACACGCTGGAGAGACTATGTCTCTCGGCTGGCCTGGGAACGCCTCGGACTCCCCTCGGAGGAGCTGGAGGAAGAGCTGGAGGAAGTGTCTGGGGTGAAGGAAGTCTGGGCATCTCTGCTGAGGCTGCTGCCCCCGCGACCCGGTAACGGATAAGCGGCGGACGATGGATGGATGGATGTGCCAGGGTAAAAAATAAATAGTCACAGCAAATGTGAGTGTTGAAGCGGCAGGAGGAGAGACCAGCCTCCATCACCGGGAGGAGAGACTGGTAAAGGTCCCAGCCTCCATCATCAGTGAAAAACTTTCTGGAGTCCTGCAGCATCTGCAGCCGACTCAATATAAAAAAGTAGCCTAAACATTCACTAACAACTTTATTAATATGTTGCTGAGTCACATCAGCTTGTACTGACATGTTAGTTTTATTTCAAAAAGACAACTTTAGAGAACCGGTTAATTCATGTTTGTCTGTTTAGACACGGAACATGAACATTACAAAATACAAAGTAACCTGACCTGACAGAGAAGGAAGGAAATAGTACGGACCAGCAGGAAGCAAGGGAAAGAAAAGACAAGATACACACAGAATGGTTGACGAGACACAGGTTTAGACGATCAGGTCAGATGGGAACAAGGGAAGTCAAGACGTAACTGAAACACAAAGACACAGGTTTCAAAATAAAACAGGCACTAAATACCAAAACAGTGACAGATCTGGCTTTCATCTCGACTAGTCATCCCATACGGTCATTCCTATCCATTTATAGGAAATGAAGCTGTATTCTCTTATCCCTTTATTTCATTTTAAAAATACGTTAAAATAAGTTTTAGTCACTAACTGTACTTGTAGATAGTAATTGTCTTGACAGGTCGCCAGGGTTGTGCCACAAATGGGGTGCTGGTTCAGTTATTAAAGAGTTATTAATAATTGTCTTACGATAATTATTAATAATTAATACAAAATATTACTTATCAAAATGAATTATCAAAATGAATAAATCAAAACGGGGCACCACCTGACTTATCAGGAAAATAATAACTTAACAGCAAAATCAGTCTCAAGGTAACTGTTATTACCTACGTGCCAGTCTGTTGCAAGGGGTGGCGTTAGAATAACAGTGAAGGAAGGAGTCTGAGCACAGACCTTTGCAACCAGCCTCTGTGACAAATATGTATAAAATAAACACAAACAACTTCTCTCATTCAAATTAATCAGAATGTATTTACACAAGTGTTAAAAGATAATGAAACAACACTTGGGATAAATTTGGACGGCTAAACTACACATTAACAACAACTAACTAAAAATTAACACAAACTTCAGATTATATACGTGTGAGTGTGTGTGTGTCACGATGGCTGTTAATACACCTAGTGAGGCAAAAGAGAGTCTCGCGTGATTCAAAATGGTGGACGAGATTTCGTCTCATCCAGTGAAAAACAAACTTGGAGGATTCATGGCCAAGATAAGAGTGTGTGTGTGTGTGTGTGTGTGGGGGGGGGGGGGGGTTAGTAGGAGAGGATGAGAGGAGAAAAGTAAAACCCAAGACACTAGAATAACTTCTCACTACCAGAAGACCTAGTTCTTCTGATGTTTCCCACACAGAGACGCACCAATGTGAAACTAACTTCACATGTGTGCTCTGGTCATTCAACTGGGAAATGAGGAAGGACTTTGTTTTCTGTTGTGGAAGAGCATGTCATCAAGATCCAGCAACGTGGATGCAACAGTAGACAAACGATAAAACAAACAAACACACTTAAACTAATAAACACAGTTGTGACGGGATCAGCGGCCCAGCTCACAACGCAAAACTAAACTAGTTAAATGTGTTAACTATGTTTCTCTGTCCAGGCACAAAACAGCCTCTTACGTGGATCTTTGTAGTTGAAGAAAACGGTGGCCGGTCAGTGTTCCTTGGTGAACAGCTGGATGGTTACGCTCCGTAGGTGATCCTGATAAAGAGCGTCTCTCTCTCTCCTGCTCTCCTCATCTCAGTGTGGATGAGGGGAATGCAGCATGGGCACAGCAGCTGGGCCTCCTTCAGCTCCAGATCGGTCCAAAGGCGTTCACATCGAGGCATGCAAGGGTCCCTCGTTCGGCTCATCTGGGGCTCGGAACATTCGTGGGTCACTTGTTGCAGCGCTGCAGACTCTGGTTGCCATTCCATGGCAACGAGACGCTTCTTCAGGCACGATAATGGAAGGGAAGGCCGGCCCATAGCTAAAAAAAATGCTAAAAAAGGAGCTGTGGCCTTTTCATAGCTCACAGAGAACTCCATCGGACTGTGGACATGTCCGAGGTAGAAGAGATCATAGGAACAAGAGAGGAGGAAAAGAGAAAAAGAGAAAGAGAAAGAGGGAGGGGGGAGCCTGCCCTTTATAGCTGGGTCCAGGCTGCCATAAATCAGCAAGTGGCCCGTCCTGCGTTTTGAGGTCTATGCCCAATGAGAGGGCTATTCCTTATCACTGAAGGACCGTAAATTCAAATCCTTCTCGGGCTTTGAATCATTATGGAGGTTCCTTTGTTTCAACCATGCGGTCGGCTGTAAGAAAATCAAGGCTGGTCTCAGAGTGAGGCCTCAGAGCTGGGCCTTAAAGTTAAAATTAAGGCATCCCATGTTCACATAGGACTGTGGCCAAACAGTGTATTTGCATAATGTATCAGTATTGAATCAGTATCGCCGATACCAGCCCAACTTTTACTCGATATCAGATTGTAAAGGAAATCGGTGGTATCGAACATCACTACCAAATTTAGCGTCGCACTTACACCACATTTTCACGCAGCTGGAGAAATCATTTCCAGGACACTCCTTCATCGTTAAAATGTTTCCTTCTAGTTAAAACGCCAGGAGGTTGCAGATAGAAAGATCAACAATGGAGCGCAGTGGTGCGATTTCTCCTCCAGAGGGAGACACTACACACAACTCACCCACCTTTTCTTTTGGTAATTTTCTCTGGTCAAGGAGTTTTAAGTTGTTGATGATCATCAAGGACTGTAAAACTCTGTAAATATCCCAGACTTTTATATCAGGTTGTGTTGGAGCAGGGAAACATCTAATACAGTGTTTCCCAACAACCATGGCCCTGGCAGCACACCCTCCTGCATGATTTAGATCAGGGATGGGCAACGTCGGTCCTTGAGGGCTGCAGTTCTGCATGATGTAGTTGTTCCCTTGCTCCAGCACACCTGGTTCAAACACCTGCGGCTGTATGCAAACATCTGTTGTGAGGTTCAGCTGCATGTCCCTACTGATTAAATATTTAATCAATGGAAATGCTGCAGCTGGTAAAACAAGAAGAGGAAGCTAACTGAATAAATAACCAGGGAGCATAGTTGGTGCTGCAGGTTTTAGACGTTTCCCTGCTCTAACACACCCCGTCTGATAGACATTCTGTAATGAACATGCTTGTACAGACATGACATGCTAATGATTAACATTTCAAGTGTTCAACTAGAGAATTGTGCATTTGATGATGGAAGCAGTTTGTTTCAGCGCTGTTTCCCCCCCAGTTTCTCTCCAAATACAAATAAATGTCATCTTAAAGGAAACAGAGCAACTCTGTCCCCAAACAACAGCCTACATTAAATCTTAGTTGCAGTCTTATCCTCACTGGACTGACATTTTAAAATCCTTGTATTTGTTTTTAACGGTCTCGCCCCACCCCCTCCCCTTCCTGGTCCCTCCGATCAGCGTACCAGCTGACCTGGACGTACCGAGGACTAGGCGGAGGCTCGGGGGGGGGATAGGGCGTTTGCTGTAGTATACAACAGCCCCCAAACTGTGGAATGCTTTACCAGTAAACATCCGGCAGTCTTCGTCCTCGGCCATTTATCATCTCCTAAGACTTTAACCCAGTATGAGATGTTGACTTTAACTTGTATTAATTTCTTTTAATGTATTTTATCTTAAACATACTTATTTATTTCATTCTTAATTTCTATCTTTGTGTTTTTTATTTTATGTTTTTCAATTTGTGTCTTTTAGTGATGTAAAGTGTATTTTATGTTCAGCACTTTGGTCATTGCTTGCTGTTTTAAAATGCTCTAGAGCAACTGGAGTCTGGTGGGGGCCTCCTGCTGGTGGGGGGACCCCCCCTCCTGCTCGCTTCCCTGGCGCCCCGGTCTGACCTCACCCCTCATTGCAATACATAAATTATTATTTCTAACTCTAATAATTATTCATGGCATTATCATGATATATTATTTCACAGTGTATTATTATATTAAGTTATGAAATCTCATGGGATGTTTAACTATAGTATTATTATATTGTTATATATTATAGTATGGTGATATCATTTGGTCATAATATTTTATAAAAATTATGTTATATTAGGATATTACTATATTATTATGCTATATGTATATTATATCGTGCTACACCACACTATATGATAATTATTTATTTGTTTAACTTATTTACTCTCGAATTAATATTCTCAATTTATGTATCTACTTTCATCATCTCATTTTAAAAAAAAAAAGAAATAAAGCTGGCTTGCGTGCCAGCTTGTTTATGGTTTTATTTACCGTAAACGTCCTGCAGCTGAAGAGCGGTGTGGCCGGTTCAGCAGCTGTTAAGGAAGCTGACAACACAAGCTGCTTTATGTGTAACACAAAGGGGAAGCAGCTGCTACAAAGAATTTTCTTTTCTTTTCTTCTTTTTGAGTGTTAGTTTGTAAAGAGCAGATGTTGAAAAACCAGTAAGATATGGACACCAAAACACAAACCTTTCAGAGCTGGGACTTTTCCAAAAAGCAGGTTTCATCCATGATTTGGTGTCAGATGTAAACCTGGCAGGATGGTCACTGCCACACGAGGATTTCCATTTCAGCCTTCTGAAGATTAAAATTGTAACAATAACAATCCAACCTGAACATGCTTCTGCTTTAGAGGACAGTCTTCCAACTTCAAATTACGTTTTCATATTTGTATGTGGTAATTGCATATAAGAGCATCCTCATGGCAATGACGTTCGATCCTGGAGCCCACAGCTCCGGGCTGAGGTGGTGCAGGTTCAGAACGCCTCAAGTTCCCAGTTTATCTCAGTTTGTAAAACCGCTTTCTTCAATGAAGAAAAGGAGAGTCTGAAAGACGACTGTACGAAGACTTCAGCGGGATCTCACACGAAGACTGAACAGGGCTTTTTTAACTAATTGCTTTTGTTTCTGATAAAACTGCCTCTGGACGCCACTGGAGAGAAATGAGAACATAAACAAATCAAACTTCTCTAGGTACAGCAAAGAGTGAGTCATACAAACGACCTCCTTCAAGGTCTGTCTGGTTTTGACTCTTTTATACCTCAAATCAAATCAAACTTTATTTGTATATTTCATGCATAAAAATGCAACACAAAGAGCTTTACATAAAACAATATAAAACTTATTAACGCCCTGCCCCCCCACCCCCTCCCCCCACACACACAGGCAGACACAAGCACACCACAATTCACCCAAGTTACACACACACAGACACACACACAGACACACACATACACACACATCTATATAAATATGGGTGCGAACATGGCTGAGCACAGAGGATCCAGGTGAGGAAATGGTATCAGGTATCATCCACGCCAGGAGGTCTCATAACCCGCAACCACAAGGGTTTCCTCCACAGAGACCATCCCGGCCCGGACGGATAGAGGAGTCCACACCACAGCGGTGAAGCCGTGGTGCAGAGCTCCACCACCATCCAGGCCAGAACCACCCCCAGGACGACCCCCTGCAGGCCAGAGTCACTCCCAGCATGGAGGCTCCCCATGAGGAAACACTGGAGATAAAAGCTACAAGAAAGCATGATAAGATAGGCTATGAGGTTAAAATACACGCTAAAAGAGTTTAAGTATAACATAAAATCGTAAAAGGAGGTCTAAAAAGCAAGATATTAGAAACTGAGAGAATAAAACAATAGAATGTATAAAATAGACCATAAATAACGACTAAAACGTTTAAATATAACATTGAGATAAAACAGAATAACAGGGTAGGATAGGGACAGGAGTGAGCATAGAGAATTATAAAAAGTTAAATGAGTCAGTTAAAAGCCTGATTAAAAAGACGGCCCTGAGGTTCTCCGGGAGGCTGTTCCACAATCAGGGGCCATAATAACTGAATGTCGCCTTCCTGTGTGTTCTGGTTCTAAACTCAGTTGTTTTGTCATGTACACACAAATCGGGACAAATCGGGACTCTTGGTTCCAAGCTGTGATGCAGTGTCTCCGATAATGTGCAGCTCAGCAATGACAAGGGTGTTAAACATTATTTTACTCAGTGCAACGTGGTTCACTGAGTCTGAATATAAGTGAAGACTGAGCTCATGAAAACCAGTAAGGACAGTAGCAACAGTGATCCTTCCAGCAGACCCCCGCAGACACACCTTACAAGGGCATCAAACCCACTCTCGGACTGCTGCTGCACGGCCCCCAAAGACTGAGATGAAGGACAAACATCTTCATCAGCTGGGAGGACAAACGGTAGTTAAATGTGCTGGGACTTCATGAAGTTGAGGAAAGTTCCTCATAAAGCAGTCTTCAGAAACATGAAACAACACAAGAATAACAGTGAAATAGTTGTTTGCAATATGTAATAATGAAATGTTTACATGACAGACAGCGTCCACAGTAACGTTTCGTTGGACTGAGTCATTTATGGTGTGAACCTGCCGCTTGCACTCAACCGTCGTCAGCAGATTACGTGAGATTCATGTGATGTACTTCCAGTTTATCGTAGACCGTAATGTTGCAATGATCAACGGCCTCCACATCCTGAAAAACAACAAGAAGTCAGCTGGTGATGACGCGTTGGCAAGTGAAGCAGGAATAACACAAACAGGTGACCGGCTTAGACACACAGAATTGTGTTGTCAAGAATGAGGAAAAAAACGTGGAAATACACAAAAAGAAAATCAATAAACAATTAAAGCTGCAAGCAGCGATGAACGGGACCTCGCGCGTGCAATTTCCACCAATTGAGGTCAAGGACTCAAAACCAAGTCTGATGACACCACCCACGACTCTCTATGTCAAACCATTCAAAAGTTATGGCAGAATTACATATCAGCCAATCAGCTACTAGTATCACTTCCTGTTTAGCTTTGAAGTTTGACGTGACGCCACGGCCATACCATTTCATGAAAACTCACGATTTTGATAACTTTTCATCATTAACGTCTTTTGTGTCTCCTGAGCAAATTTTATGTTGAACGGACGATCCTGCTAGGAGGAGTTTGTTAAAGTATGACGCGTGAAAATGGCAGAAATTGCGCCAAAATGAGTCAATTAATTCAAAATGGCCGACTTCCTGTTCGGTTTCGGCCATGGCGCCAAGAGACTTTTCTTTAAGTTGCGACATGATACAGGTGTGTACCGATTTTCGTGCATGTACGTCAAACCGTATTGTGGGGCTCGAGGCACAAAGTTTTCTAGGGGGCGCTGTTGAGCCGTTAGGCCACGCCCCTTTTTGACACTATTAGAATACGTAATTTTTCAATAGCGCAATAGTCTCTTGGCCAACACCAGGAAAGCCCCAGAAAAAAAGCAAACAGGGCGGTTGACTTTGTGGGAGGATACAGTAGATGAGCAAACAGTCCTATAACTGTTGGATCAAACAGGATCCTTGTTACCACGGGTGCACACAAGCCGGTACTCCAGGGCCCATCTACTGCATGTTTGAGATGTTTCTCTGCTTCAACACACCTGATAGACGTGACCGTGTCACTAACAGAGTGATGTGGACCTGGATGACATGCTGATGAGGGCCAGTCATTGGGATCAGGTGTGTTGCAGTAGGGAAACATCAAACTGCTCTGGAGGACCAGCCTTGTTGACCCCCGATCTAAAGGCTTCTGTGCAACCCTGCCTGTCATCTCAGAGGCAGCTGAACGCTGACTAACCTGACTGCGACTGTTGCTGTGTTGTATGACGCTGTACTCGAGCGCCGAGTCCTCGCACTCTGAACCTGCAAAGATAGATGGCGGAGACGTTTACTGTGACATTTCTGGTAATAAAACGTTGTACAACATACTTCTGGTGAGCTTCTAGGATGCAACTAATGAAAAAATGTAGACATGATAAAGCATCACTGAAAATACAAGTAATTTTGGTGAATCCTTTTGATATTTCAGCCGGGGAAGCACCGAGCTTCTGCTGAAGTGAATATAAACATGTACAGTATTTAAGAGATTCATTCTCACATCTAAAATATATTAACTCAGTAATAACAGCAATATTTGGGTCATGAAATAGGGTCGGGCTTCAAATACGTACAAAGAGAAATGGTTTACATGTGCTTCTTATGTAAAATGTAAGTTTAATGAATTCCACCAACTAAGAAACACAACATTTATCTACAGTGCAGCGTGGTGGTCTGGGGGTTGGCACTGCAAGGGTTTCCACCAGCAGGAGTTCAGCACACTTTTACTGGTCCTGGGTCATCAGCCTCACAGCAACAACTGAACCGAGTCCCTATCTTTGGGTACGTCAGTGTTTTGGGTGAGGGGTAGGCGACCCTGGACCTCGGGACCCCCAGTCCTGCATGTTTTAGCTGTTTCCCTGCTTCAGCACACCCTGACACAAGTGATCCGGAGGTCTGTGTCACCAACAGACCTGTGAAGAGCTGGAGGTCTATCAGATGACGGCCGTTAGTTAGAATCAGGCTGTTAAAGTAGGGAACCGCCTAAAACATGTGAGACACCAGACCTGGAAGACCAGAATAGAGGGTAAAACATGCAGGATAGTAGCTCTCGAGAGGACCTAGGTTGGAGACCCCTGATGTGAACAGGGTGATGTGAAGCGATTTAGTCAGCAGATACACTTGATAACCTGCATTGCTTTTTTTTCTCCTGTGTTTCTCTAGGAAGCAGCTTGTGGCACAATGTGATGCAGGACATCCCCCTAGTTACAGCGGATCACTTCGCAGATGCTTTTATCCAAAGCTAATCAGTGTTTTGCTTCCTGCTTGTCCTGGACAGGCTCCAGTACGTGCAGAATTCAGCTGCCAGGGTTCTCACCCACACCAAGCCCTGGCAGCATATCACCCCCACCCTCATCCACCTCCACTGGCTACCTGTTAAGTTCCGCATTCGGTACAAACTCCTCCTACTCACCTACAAATCCCTTCACACTCTGGCCCCCCAGTACCTGTCTGACCTCCTTCATCACCACACTCCCTCCCGGAACCTGCGGTCTTCAGACGCTGGTCTGCTCTCCATCCCCCGGACCAGACTGAAGACCTTTGGGGACAGAGCCTTCAGTGTTGCTGCCCCCACCCTCTGGAACTCTCTCCCTGCTGTAATCCGTGACTCCCCTTCTCTGGACAGTTTCAAAGCACAACTCAAAACCCACCTTTTCACCCTGGCTTTTACCCATTAGTGCCCCCCCCCCCCCCCTGTCGTTTTGTCCCGATGGTGTTTTGTTTTGTTTGTTCTTCCTTGGTTTGCCTATGATCTGTAAAGCGACCTTGGGTTCCTTGAAAGGCGCTATATAAATGCAAGTTATTATTATTATTATTATTATTATCAAAAAAGAAAGAAAGAGAATTGTTTGACACAGTTACAACTGGGTGGTGAGGATGAAAGTGACTCATGGTCTATGTTTGGATGTATTTAAAAAAAAAAAGCCTTTGGTTGGCTGCTGAGAGGCCAAATATGGATATAATTCACTGATGTATTCAACTGATAAAAAACAACACCAACCCTAAAAACAGACTAAAAGAGAATAAGGTTTTTGTGAAAATACTGCTGTGCAACATACCGCTTTACCGACCATCCTGACTGGAGCAGCATAGTTACCACTGACTGAAGTGTTTAATAAGATGATGTGGTCTGGCAGGCACCACAGACACCAAAATTTCATGTTCATTATCATGTGCCCTTTCTCAAGCAAACAAGTCTAAAGATGGCATGTTTTTGTATCTGGGTATATTGTGGAGTAGGGATCCGGAAAGTACCTGACATTTAATAAGCAGTGACGTTCATTGCAGCCAGTTTCCCCCTCAGCTCTGATAACACTGTTTGCTACTATAATATATGGAAAGTCCCTTCTGAATAAAGCGTAGCGTGAGAATGGAGCTACTTAAATACCCTGACAACCCACTCAGTCAAGGAAGTCGTGTGGGTGACTGGACTAAACTAAATAATCAGGGCTGGACACCCTTAGCAACAGTAAAGCAAGGCCTCACATCAGTCTGGAGCGGCTGTGTCTTCGGTTCCTGAATATTGCTTTTTTCTCCTGGGTTCCTCTAGGCATCAGCTGCTAGCAATTCCCACTTGTCCCCCCTGAGGGAGTCATCCTGCTTCCACCTCCAGCAACGTCAACTCCAACCGGACCCCAACCGAACCTCAACCGACCTCTCAACACTTTTCAGGTTCCCATCATGACCCACTGCAGTTCTGAAGCCTCCTTGTTGCCTGGGGGGGGGGGGGGGGGGGGGGTTTCCACTCATAAGAGTATAGTTCAGATAAAGGAACCCCCCCTCATCAGCAATTCTGATGAATTTTCATCCGACCGTATTTCAATCGGAGCCTTTACCTCATCCTCACCCCACGCCTGACTGCAACCCACGATGCCCTCCACTTCCTGCGTTTTGGTTCACTTAAAGCAAACCTCTGTTTAAAGCCGGGTCGGAGTTCGCTTCTTTGATCTGCATCAAAGTTTCCTTGCGTCCAGAGTTGGCTAAAGTTGTTTTAACATTTATTCTTGTGAGTCCCTCCTCAAACACAGCATCCCGGTCTGTTTTAAGGCATCACAAAGGAAATGTTTTCTATCTTTAGCTCGTTGGGTCCTACAATCAGAGTGAATTTTACTTTTATAACGTTGTTAAATACTACTCTTGTTTCGCTCTTTTATTTAGTCTTCGTTCTTTAGTGTGTCTTATTCATTCATCCTCATTTTGTGTGTAGGCTATATCTTTGTCATTTCATTTTCTTTTCTTTTTTTTTTTTTTTTTTCCCTTGTCTGCACACATATTAATGATTGATACCATGACGGTAGAAACCAAAAGCATATATAAGTGCATTATTACTATAATTAATATATATACATATATATACGCATACATATACGTACACATACATACATATACACATACAAACCCAGTGTTTTTTTTTTTTGGGGGGGGGGGGGTGACGACATCCACTGCCAATCCAGGAAGCAGGAACACACGGAAACACACGTCAAGCACTGGAAATCTGCAACAAAAAACCACAAACAAAACACGAAACCGGCACGGAGCCAACCAAAACAACAACAGCAATCAACCTAAATCTTGAGATCTGATCGCAGTCTGAGCTAAGCTACCGTTACCGCTACCTAACCCCAAAAACTAGAGAGCCAGCATGCAGGTGAACAAGCCAGTGTGTATGTCTATGTGTGTGTGTGTGTGTGTATGTATATGATCATGCGTGTGTGTGTGTGTGTGTGTGTGTGTGTGTGTGTGTGTGTGTGTGTGTATATGTTTGTGTGGCTGTGTATGTTTGTGTATATGCATGTGACTAAGTGGCTGTGTGTGTGTGTGTGTGTGTGTGTGTGTGTGTGTGTGTGTGTGTGTGTGTGTGTGTGTGTGTGTGTGTGTGTGTGTAGTAAACCAAACAAAGCTCTACCTGAAGTGTATCTATAGTGGGGGAGGGGGGGGAGCAACCCCGCCACCCGCAAGATCAGAGGCCGACACGGAAGAGCCCGGAACCCAGGCCACCGGCAACCCCACAGAGGGGAGAAGCAGGAGGGAGGCAACCCACCGCCTGCGAGGCCCCCCCCCCCCCTCCGGCGGCGGCCGAGGGGGTCCCGGGCGGGGCCCCCACGGCGCGGGAAGAAGCAGCCAGGGATCCCGCGGCGGCGGACCGCGACCCAGGCAATCCCCGGCCACCCGGTCCGGGCCGCACACGCGGCCAGGAGGCCCTCACCCTTCAGGCCAACGACCCCCACCCGGCAGGGGGCCAGCCTGCCCGGAGAGACAGAGCCGCCCCGGCCGCCGACGCGGGCAGGCGCACCCGCCCCCCACGAAAGTGGCCCTCCAAGACCAGAGGGGCGCCCCGCCGCAGAGGCAGCGGGGGGGACCGGAGACGGGCCCGGAGAGAGGGAACCCCCCAACAGGGCGACACCCGTGCAGGCCCGACAACGGAGGGCCCCAGACCCAGGCATCCCATTCATTCATCCATTCAACTATCCGAGATCTATACTAATAATAATATGATATACTATACATAATAATATAAACATAATACTAATAATACTAATAATACTAATAATAATAATAATAATAATAATAACCATCTTTGTATAATATAATATTGATAAATTATTAAGTTTTGATGTCCTGCCAATGGAGGCCCAAATCCTCCATGGCAGGACCCTTCCATACCGCATTCTCACCGACACAGACACACAATCACGCACCGTTTCCCCCTCCCCGGGGGGGTCCAGCACCGCCAGAAGGCACCCCAGGCCACAGGGCGAGCCCCGCCGGGCCCGGGTATCCCGACCCACCTATCCCAGGCCGGTGGGGGAACGTGGGTGATGTGGGACCCCCTCCCGCCCCTGGTGTTGAGTGCATGTGATTAATGCCATAAAAACCCTCCCGAACTACGTGTCCCTGTCAAATGTATTTATTAAGTGTTGAATGTGCAGTGTCTATTTTGCTGTTAAAACCGTGAGGCGGGGAGTGCCGGGCCACGCGGGACAATGCCCCCCACGACCCGGACCCCCCGCCCTTCGCCTATGTGGGTATGAATCGTGTAGGGGGGGAAGGAGGGGGAGCGGAGGCCGAACCCAGGAGGCAGGACCAGCAAAGCCGGCCCTGAAAAGACACCCGCGCCCCCCCACCGGCCATCCAGTAGACGGGGGCCGGCCCTCCGAGCCGGGCCAGGGCCCCAACGTACCTCCACGGGCGCCCCCGGCACCGCCGGAGCCCCCAGACGGAGGGGGAAACGGTCCAACATCCTCCCATTCATACTGACAACATAAGACATAGACACCTGGGAATGGTGCCGCCCCGCCGCCGCGCCCGCCCGTGCACCCCCCGGTCAGGGGAGGCCCGATCCCTGGGCCCGGCCCCACCCCCCCCGAGGCCACCCCGGCGGACACCCCAAGGGTCACGGAGTCTCCACATCCGCAGGGGCACTCGGCCCCCGCCCAGCGACGGAGGACCAAGGCAGCAATGCCCCCCCAGCGCAGACAGCCACCCCCCACCCAGGCAGGGCCGGGCCCTCCGAGTGGGACCCCCACGTCCACAGCCACAGCCCCCCGCCCGAGCCCCCCAAGCCACCCCCCCCCCACTGCCATGAGGTAACCCCCCCCACAGGCCCCCAAGGCCCCCACCGGCCAGGGACAGGGCCCCACGGCCCCCCCCACTGCCCCCCAGGGGCCACCAGAGGCCGGCGCCCCAGACCCCCCAAGCCGACCCCCAACCCCAAGGTCATTTCATTTTCAAGACACATGTTGCTGATATGATCAGGAAGAGTCCAAAGTTGTTTTAGCTGCTTTTGCTGATCGCAGGGACAGGAGAGAGACCACAGGAGCATCCTGAAAGTAAGCACTATTCCTTCAAATGAAATTGACACAAATTTAAAACCTGAAACCACCCTCAAACAACAACTAAAGATAAAGCACCCAAACAGAAACTGGGCAGCTTTGTGTCACTTATCCATGACGGAGAAAACGAAACATCTTCACGGATACGTAAGGCCAACTCAGGTCAAGACTCAGCAGTTTCACCTGAATCTAGAGAACACATCTAGGTGGTTGGAAAAAGGAGTGTAAGATGTATATTAAATATGAAAATCTAAAATAAAACAGAAGACTGTCCAACATTTCAGTTCATGTACTTTCCTGCCATCAATCATGTAACCATTGAAATCATCCACGTGTTTGTTAGACCCCATCCCGACTCGACTAGTCAAAAATGTTTTTTTCTCTTGATGGTACGGCAATACTGGACCAGATCAACTAAAACTAAACCTAAACTTAGGTTATGTACCACAAGTTTTTAAAGTTGCAGTAATTACACCTTTACTTAAAAAACGTTCTCTTGACCCAGACACCTTAGCTAATTATAGACCAATTTCCAACCTTCCATTTGTATCTAAAATTCTGGAAAAGGTCGTTGCAGCCAGTTACAGTATGTGACCATTTGTAAAAAAAAAAAGATCTGTTTGAAGTCTTTCAGTCAGGGTTCAGAATGCATCATGGCACAGAGACAGCACTGGTTCGAGTCACGAATGACCTCCTTATGGCCTCAGATAAGGGATTAGTGTCCATACAGGTTCTACTGGACCTCAGTGCTGCTTTTGACACTGTTGATCATGGCATTTTACTGCACAGGCTGGAGCATGTTGAGATTAAAGGGACAGCTCTACATTGGTTTAAATCATATCTATCTGACAGGTTCCAGTTTGTTCATGTACATGCGGTTTCTTCAGAACAGTCAAGGGTCTGTTATGGTGTTCCGCAGGGTTCAGTGCTAGGGCCAATCTTGTTCAGTTTAACATGCAGCCATTGGGAAGTATAATCCAAAATTACAGCATACATCACTATGTTGATGATACGCAGCGCTATTTGTCTATGACGCCAGATGAAACAGAACCTCCTACATCTGTTTATATAGTCGTCCCTATAGTGCACCAGTTAGCCATTGTGTCTGTGTCTCTCTTTTCTCTGTTCTTCATTCTCTCTGTCTGTTTTCTCTTTTCCTGCTCTGCCCAGTCTGGACTCCGGCAGGAGGGTCCCCCTTTATGATCCTGGTCCTGCTAAAGGTTTCTTCCCTCCTAAAGGGGAGTTTTTCCTTGCCGCTGTTTGGCTTAAGGTCTTTCTCTTTCACTTGGGAGGTGTTACCTGCAATTGTTTATGTTATGTTTATGTAATAATTGCTTGGAAGTCATGGTGTGGGTCTCTGGAAAGATCCTAGAGACAATTTCTGTTGTAATAGACGTTATATAAATACAATTTAATTGAATTGATATACCTCCTTGTGTGTGTCTGGGTGTCTTCTTCTTTTGTTGAAAATATTTCATCACCAAACACAAAACCGATGAAACGATGATGAAACACACGATGACTGCTATTATAATCCAATCTGTCAAATGAAGCAAAGAACATCAGCAATAAACCATCAAAACAACAGTTTATAAGATACAGTATTACAATGATAATGATAATAATCACTGAAACTTGAGAACTTACAGCGTCTTGAATGGTCTCCTGTGTCGTCTGTCCAGCAGGACGTGGAGACATGGACCTGAAGAGACTTTTCTTCTGCAGGGCTGGCAGACACACATCTAAAAGAGGACTTGGCATCCTGCTTGTGGACAATGAGAGTCAGAGAGGAAGCAGAGCTGCTCTGGTTCACCATCTGATCATCTTTGTACCACGACAGAGTCGTCTCTTTGTCCACCGAACACAGCAGCGAGCAGCTGTCAGAGGTCACGTTCAGCCTGATCACTGCAGGAGTTTCTGCAGAGTCTGGACCACACATTCATGGACGTTAAAACATGGTACCGTTTAACTCTTCATCCCAGTGAAAGTCAACACATATACATGGATAAAAACCACCAACACATCATCAGAAAACACCACTCACCGTACACTGTTAGAGTATAACGTAAAACAAAAACAGGTGGTCTTTTAGACTCAATGGTGTAAATTCCTGAGTTGTTTCTCTGCAAGTCTGTGACTGTAAAGAGTCCAGTGGTGTTGTTCCAGTCAAGGTTGTTCCTGTAAATTTCCTCTTCTATTTCAAAGCCACTTTTATACACCTGTGCAATGATCATTGAGCCAAATAAAAGAAATCCTTTCTCCAGTACAGAACCAGGTAGAGTGATGTTTCCTCCCACAACACCTGTCAGGTTGTTCTTCACGTCCTCAGCAGCAGATACAACCATCACTGTAAAACATCCAGAGACACAACAGTCACCTCCAGGTGTGATCAGAGATCAATAACAGCTTCTACTAACTCATATAAAACATTTACATTTCACATTAGTTTCATCAAACCTGTTTTGTCAGTTATGACGTGAATCATCATGACAGCAGGACAATGCAACTATAGACAGCGGCGAGTAAACAAACCAGGAGCCAGTATGTGAACTGACTTGGCAGCACAAAAGCTAATCAGGAAATGATCAAATCCTAATGAGTCCACATCAACCGTCCAGGAGTTGTTTATCAGCTTCGGCCTCATTGAAGTTATCAAAAAGCAGCGTTGCAGCTTTCACTTTGTGCTGGTGCTCCACACAACTTGAATCCATAACTAGACCAGCTCTAATCTAATTCACAAACCTAAATCTATGATACAGCCGGATCAATAGAAGCTCAGAAACCCAAACTTTTGTTTCTATTGTCACTCAGATCTGAAAAACAGTCCCAGCTACCTCAGTAACATCAAAGAGACAGTCACAAAGTATTTTAATATGAACATGTCAACAAGAGATCCGTCCTGCGTGTACAGTAATATTGTCATATTCCTGAGCACATCACATGAGGATGTCACAGTCTGCTCATCTCCTGTCTCTGCTCCACTCTACCTGGTAGCCAAGCCTCCTCATCAGGCCAGCTCTCCACACCTGTGACAGCCCTGGCTGCATTTAAGCTCCTGTCTCTGCCTCAGTGCCAGATTGTTCTCATGTCATGCCTGACTTTCCAGTTGTTTTACCCGGACTGATCACCTGTTGCTGACCCCGACCTGCCTGCCTCATCTCTGCCCTGGATATTACTGTACCTCAGCCTTCCATCTTCGACCACGAGTTTTAAGGTATACATGGCTTTAAAAACTTCAATATCAATCGGACTAAGGCAATAATTCATGCACGTATTCATGCATGTACGTACTGAGTGACCATTAAGAAGCGTGACAACCCCAGTGCCAAAGAAAACATAGTTCAAACAGCAGGTAGATTGGTGAGCCTTGTGTGACCCATGTCTGGGATGTAATATCCACGCCCTCGCATGTGCAGCCAATGAAGCAATAATTTCCACGCAGCAACCCCTGCATTGGTGCAGGAAAGCCAGCAGGGAAACAGAGAGGCGTAATACATGAGTCTAGCCACCTCTTGGTTCAGGGGCTAGCATGTTTTAGATCAGTGTTTCCAAACCCTGGCCCCCCAGCTTCAACACACCTGATTCTAATTAACACCTGATTCTTCATTAGCTTGTCATCAAGGTCTGGACAAGTCTGTGAATGACGCAGCTACTTGTGTCATGGTGTGCTGAAAGCAGGGAAACAACTAAAACAGTGGTCATATACCCTGATCCTCAAGATCTACTGTCCTCCATGTTTTAGAGACGTCTGCTTACATTAACTCACCTGATTCAAAGGAATGGTCTTCATCAGCACGTTTTCAAGGTCTGGACAAGTCTGTCCAGTCTGCATCTTTCTGTGTCTATCCTCTTTCTTCACATTCAGAAATCTCCTTTTTGGTCTTCCTTTCCGTCGGTCCGTCCGTCGGTCCGTCTGTCTGTACTATCCCTCCTCCTTATTTCTTTAAACCATCTCAGTCTTGCGTTTCATTTGATCTGAAAGTTGTCTGACTTATTTAAATGCTGTTTTATTTACTACTTTGTGACCTACTATATTACTGTAGCTTGATTGTATTCCTCTGTTGTAAGTTGCTTTGAATAAAAGCGTCCGCTAAATGTAATTTAAACACTTACATTCCTCATATCCGTTTCCCTGAATCCTTGCTGTTTCCCTTTCATTTACACATGTTCTGTCTTGCAATGATTGAGCAGCTCTCCTGTAATCTCACGACTTCTTCTTTCTTTTCAAGCTGGGTAGAAAGATAGACTGCTGCAACTTTTATAAAATATGCTGAAGCTCAACATTTACCAAGCAAACTCGCTTTGCTTTATTTGCTTCGTTGCTAAGTCTGAGCTACATAAAAGACGTAGACAAAACGGAAGCTCAGCACACCGCAAGTTACAGCAAGTAACAACAAGTATCGATGCCTGCAATGAACTAAGACCAGTACATAGGCTATAATGACGTTGCTACATACGAACACGAGTCTAGAAGCCAAATCATGCATTTCATGGATCACATCACACTACTAATAATGAATGAATAATAAAGTAAAACAGCAGTGAAGTCCTTGTGGATCTCTGAAGTTTGGAGGCTCATGTTTGTTTGTTTTGGTCAGTTTTCCTGAGGACTGAATGTGCAACTCAACCTGACAGTTAAAACAGTTTGCAGTTTGACTGCACACAGAAATGAAAGTAAAGATATGCCAGACTGATTTGCATTCAGTATTTGCATTTGGAAGCTGTTTTCCATCTCCAAAAACATAAAAGCATAACCTGATATCCTGTTTCTGCAGCCTGGTGCCAGACGGAGCCTATAAACTCATAAGAGCAGGATGATGTTGACCCTGAACAAGCACATTAATCGTCTTATGACTGCAAGTATCCGACACAGTCAACAGCTGTGTAGAACTGCTGTGGAAGGGACGGCTTTCTATGAACAATAAGGACAAAAGTAATAAGTAACTGGTAGGGCTGTTCGATTAATCGATTTTAAATCGTAATCGCGATTATGTAATTAGAACGATGTTAAAACGTGAAACTCGTAAAATCGATTTTTCACTTTTTTTTTTTTTTTTTTTTTTTTTTTTTTTTTTTACCTGGTCTGCACACATATTAATGATTGATACCATATTAATGATTGATGGAAATACCTCTCAATACCTGCGACAAGTGCCCCATCGGAGAGGCTCTTTAGTGTAGGAGGGGGCGTTGGAACATGCCACGGGGCATCCCTCAAGCCAGATGCCGTAGACCGGCTCGTGTTCCTTGCAAAACACTTGCAAATGTGAACAGCAAATGTAATGACTGACATTACACACCTCTACCTCCTTCATGGGTTGCATTATTATTTAGCATGCAAAGACCCAGTTTAGTTTAATTAGAAAATGTCTTGTTTTATTTAATTGGAAATATAACTTACTGTATGTTTGCAAGTGCTGATTTGCTGATTTTTTTTTTTTCAGAGATAAAACTTTATATTTTATTATATTTTTTAAAACTTTTTTTCAACTTATTTTACAGAGTTTTGCACTTTATTCATTCATTTTTGGTTTAATAAGAGCAAAGTTTGCACTTAAAGCCCAATGGGGCAAATGTTCAATAAAAAAACAGCATATTGAAATAATTTCTTTGCCTTTTGTCAAGCGAAAATCGGATTTTGAGAGAAAAAAATCGAGATTTTATTTTTGGGCAAAATCGAACAGCCCTAGTAACTGGTTTGTTGAGGATGTAAAAACTTCTACTTCAGAGGGTAATTTGTGTCCTCCTAATGTGCTCCATCAGCTCAGAGGATGTGACAGTACAGGTGGCCTGACAGCCAAGTGTTTACATGTAAACAGGTATTTTCAGTATAAACACGACCGCTTATCATGTCAACAGCAAACATACCATCATTGGATTTTTATGGAAATACCCCGAACAAGAAAAAACAGATTTTTCCATTTATGGCCACAAACCCAGATGAGGAAATTAGCACGTATTAGCTTGTTAAAGTCTAAATCATGACGTCTGCATCATCTTATCACAAATTTAGATCATCATAGCAACCGACCCTGATCTCACACTCACATTTAACCCTTTCTCTTCAGCTCTGCATGACTCTGTATCAATCGCTCAAAGCCAGCAACAGAGCCGTTGGTAAAAATTAAACTGCTTCAACTGTCAGACGTGCGTGCACATGTGCTGTATGAGGTGCAACCAATACTGAAGAAAACCACTCACAGGTCTCACATGACCGAAAGAAAAACATCCACCAGTTCAATATTTTAAGACAGATGTAACTTAGAAACTCTCCACTATTTTGAGTCTAGTTTGTTTCTAGCAGCTGCAGCGATCTGCTGGTTAGCCACAATTCCAGTCGGCCCGACACCCTGAACATGGTCGCTTTGACACACCAGGCAGCAGAGAGAGAGTTCACCTTCCCCGGCTGGAGGAACAGCATCAGCCTCTAGCAGCCTGTCGTCCTGCAGCTGCACCAACTCAGCTCTGCCGTGAAGAGAATCTACACCAGGGAAGCTGAAGCACCAGACAAGGTGTGAGGTCGCTCTCTGAAATCGTGTGCAGATCAACTTGACATTTCCAACCTGCAGCTTGCTATAATCCCCATCAGCCTCACAACATCCACCATTGTACCTGTGACTAAAAATTCAGCTGTCACCTGCCTGAGCAACTACCGCCCTGTAGCTTTTACTCCGCTGATAATAAAGTGCTTTCAAAGGATCGTCCTAAAGCACGTTAAGGACACCATCCCTGCTGGTCTGGGTCAGCATTGTTTGCCCCCATTCTGTCCTATGTTATTGACTTTTGTTTACACTCACACTTCTCAGGGAATGTTATCTCATTGCACTGTGTTTATGGCTGGAATTACTGTACAACAAACCCCTTGAATCTTAAATATTGCACCTTGAATCGTGATGTCTGTATGTTACTGACACCTTTAATTTCACTTTGGGTATCAATATAAGTTACCCAATAAAGTAAGATGGAAATAAAGCAAAAAAGGTGACTGACCTTTGTGAAATTATGGAAGAATTAATTTTTACAGTCTGCAACACAGATCCTGAAGCAAAAAAGGCGACTGCCCTTTGTAGAAAAGTAAAATGTTTGAAGTTTAGATCTTAATATTTCAATATTTGTACAGTTAAATTATTTGAAATTCAGTGTGCCTGTAGTGATTGTAGTCCTAAAGAGAGGTATGTAAGGTATTAGTTGAAATTATGGAAGAATTAGTTTATAGTCTCTGCAACTCAGAACCTGAAGTAAAGTGTTTCATCCTTTTCTTTAATAGTCAGAATGTGTAAATATTACGGTGGAATTATGGATGTCATCAAGGTAATGAAAGAAATATATGAAAAATATATATGTATTATCTCAAACTCAGTACTTCATGTCTTTCTGTTCTTGCGACGCATTCATTTGCTGTAAATACTGAAATAGGAGCGCACATGACATTTAGGAGCGTCTGATTTCTTTAAATATTTTTTATCCCCGATTTTTTCCCATTATATCACCCAGTGCTCCTACCTAAAGAGGAGCGGCTGATTTGACCACGTAAGAATGACGGCTGGCTTGACCGCAGTCTCGGACTGTACCATCCCTTGTTTTTATTATTCATTTAAAGTGAACAGTTTAAATGATATCATGTGGGAGGAAAACGACAGTAAAGATTCTTGTCTCAAACCATCAGCTGTCAAAGACAGAACCCTCTCCACATATTTGGTAGAACCTGAAATGTGCTTCTAATTTTAGGAAATAAAATCAAACCATTGAGTAGTTACCTAGCATTTTCGTGCACTTTTATTATTCTTTAAATTAAATTATCGGGGAATATTTAAACTCGACCTGGGATTTTAAACGCCACCTGTGGTTATTTATTATTTTGTCACAACATGACTGATACTTATGGGAAAAAATATTAACCACTTTTCTCTCAGTTACTAACAATTTGACATTTATACTGTAGTTTAGTGCAAGATGGAGTCATTATATAATGAAGAGGGAAACTAATGATTTGAATGAACACAATACAAACGGATGCAACAAGTAGCTGATCCGATCAGGACTCACCGAAATGGAAGAAAATTATTCTGATCTTTGTTTCCATCTCACAGTTCAACCAAAATAAACATCGTGAATCAAATCCTCGAATATGTAACTGAGTCGAAGTGAAGAACTGAAGAACTGAACATCATCACGGCGTTTGTGCTGTTGGAAGTAGAGAGGAGGTTCCTCTATGCTGCTCTGGACCCGCCTCTCCTCCGGGGTTTTTCATTTTATTTATTTTACTTTGTCATCCGAATCACTACGGTGGTTCTGGTTCTGGAGTTGCCACTAAGTTATGTTGCCAGGTTGAAGTTTTCTTCAACCTGCACCTTCTTCGGATCATGCAGTAATGTTTACATTTGGACATACATAAAGTGCTGCTTTTCTCCTGAAGAGGGATTGTAGCACCCTATAATGTAATAATTTCCTGAAAATGTAATAACGCCTGAAAATGTAATAGAATTTGCACTTAACTAAATCGAAAATGTAATAAAACCCAATAAATTGTACATGTTTGCTTATACATTTTCTCTCTTATATTTGCTTTTATATTTTATGTTTGTATTGTATTGCACCAATCACCACAACAAACTCCTTGTGTGTGTTTAACAAACTTGGCAATAAACCTTTTTCTGATTCTGGATTCTGATAATGTAATAACTTCACCAATAATGTAATAAGATATCCTGACGGATATTGTAATAACATTTTTTACCGATGTAATACCTGATTACATGGTACTCAAAGTCTGCAATTTAACCCAATAGTCATTCTGGTGTATCAAATCCAGTGTATATAAGATTCTTAGATACTTAAAACACAAAATGTAGAACTCTGGACTGAAAATGAACATATATAGATTACATTATTTGTCAAGTATTACATTATCAGTTTTGGGGAAAAAAAAGACCTACCTGAAAATGTAATAAATTCCCAATAACATAATGTATTACATTATCGGTAAAAATGTTATTACAATATCAGTCAGAATATTTTATTACATTGGTGAAGTTATTACATTATTGGATGAAGTGAAGTGAAGTTAATTTGTATTTAACAGCTGTAAGGCTCAGATGTTGATATCATTTTTATTTGAGTTAAAATGCATTTACACTATTATGTTATGTTATAATTTACATCAGTTAACTATTTACATATTTATAATACGCATTTATTATTTACATATTTATATGTTTAAATATTTGCAAGTGCATCTTTAAGACAGTTAAGATAGTCTGTTGAATCTGCATTCCCTCAAGTTTGCCTTAATTGAAGTGCTGGCTTCTGATTGGTTAGTTCAGTCACCTGAGAAGTCAACAGGAAGTAAAGAATGTCACGAAGTGTGGAATCGAGTAAAGTGCTGCTTGAGAAAGTTATCCGTCTCCACCCTGCTGTCTATTTGTTAAAAAGTGATCCAATCACCGCACAACAAATCCTCACTTTACAATTGTGCAGAACAATTAATGAAGATACCATCACGTTTTACTTTATTTTATTTGTAGAACCATATGTATCACATCTATTCATGATTAAAATAGGCTCTCTTTCAGAGCATGCAGGTTAAGAAGAGAAGAAGAGAGCTACATGAAGTGATACATGTTGCCTAGGTTACGGTCTAGTTTCAGCAACATTTTGCGCCTGAAGAATGAGGTCAGCTGACTGTATATATACTGAATGGCTGAAGTGGTTTGAGTCAGCCATCGTCAATAGAAGATGTTGACTAAAAACATTTGCAGAAATATATTGAAATTGTGCAATGGCAAATGCACGTCATAATCAAAGCTAAACCTATAGGGAAATATTAGAGTGAGACCTTTTTTTGACACAAGCAGTGTACATATGTTGTTATTAATTCAATAGAATGTATCATATAAAGTAGAAATATATAATTTTCATATATACAGTAAGTATATATATATAAATGAAATCACAGAATCTCTTCCTATAATTGAAAAATGTATTGGTGGTGTGGGTCTCCTCTCTGCCTGCAGCAGAAGTTGGGGGAGACGCCCGTCCAAGAGTGCTGCCGAATGGTGACGGGCTAATGCCAGCGCGTCGTTACTGTCCCTCTAGGACGGGAGTCTCCCAACAACTTCTGCCGCAGTCAGAGAGGAGACCCACCACTCTGCGTCCAGGCTTTCAGCAAGAGGAGAATATTTACAGAAGGGAACATATGTACACAGATGAAACTATATATGTATGTTACTAAATTACTGCAATATTGGAACAAATAACATATTATACAGATGGATTTGTGCGTTAATGTCAGTGAACTATAAACAGGAACAATAACATAATTTACAATAGAGGAGATAGGGAGATGACAAGTTAGGTGATACATTGCAGATTATGTGAACATTTAACGGTGCATAAATAATAGCAGTAGCACGCTAATATTCTAAACTAGTGCAATATTCATTGAAAAGTACTGTGCATAGAGATTGTTTAGTCTTCACTGCTGCAGACTTTGCTGTTCTGCAACAGAGCAGCTCCCACACCAGACTGTGTCACCATTGGTTAGGATGCTCTCAATCGTGCAGGGGTAAAAATTCACCAGGGTGGCTGAAGACAGGTGGTTTTTCTTTAGTTTCCTCAGGAAATAGAGGCAGTGGTGAGCTCTGTTTACCAAGATGGAGGTGTTGGGATCCAGGACAGGTCCTCTGAGATGTGGGTGTCCAGGAACTTGAAGCTGGAGACTTGCTCGACGGCGGTCCCATTAATGTGGATCAGGTGATGGTGCCTCTTCTCTCCCTTCTGAAGTCCACAATGAGCTCCTTGGTTTTGCTGGTGTTAAGGAGTGTCAGGTTATCTGGGAGTTTGCATAAAAGTCCCAAACTTGAAAAAGGCTTGGCCAACCGCAGGTTAGGATGGATTAACTCAGACGACAAATTTATTCTTTTCCTTTTACATCTGTTTACTTATATATATATATATATATATATATATATATATATATATATATATATATATATATATATATATATATATTATTACTTTCCATTATCCATACATGTAAAATACTTTAACAAAAAAAGGTGTAAGAAATAATACTACTATAAGCTTACATGCATCTTTTACATGTTGCTACACCTGCAAGCTAAGCAAACAAATCAGCAAAGCTAGCTTGGTTTAATGTTATGGTTAAAAAATTTTTACCAAGAAAAACTGTCTAGTAGTACATTAAAACATAACTGTCTTCCCACCAGTAGCTTTCCCTGGAAATGCCCAGTACTTTATTGGCTTTTTCCCACTAGTAGCTACTCAGCCCGGCTCGGCTCGCCTCCACTCGGTTTGGCGCTTTCCCACTAGGGGTCTACTCGTGCAGAGTAGATACTTTTCTGTAACTACTCTGCCGAGGTTCTAAGCGGCTGAGTCGGGCTGTGTCTGACATCATCACACTACAGGCCACTGATTGGTCGGGGGGTTGGAGTCAGACGTCTGAGTCAGGAGGCAGAAATCAGTGAAAGAGCGACTCGCGGCTTCTTGTTCATTTTATTCGACCAGCAATGGCAGCGCAAAAGTCTGTTTCGTGATCAAACTCTGAGGTGCAGATGTTCATTAACCTGGTGGCTGAAGAGAGAATTAAAAAGGGATCTAGACGGGCGATAAGGAACGACCAGATCTACCAGGAGCTCTGTCACTTCATAGCTGCTCGCGGCTCCAGCTGACTCTTCAGCAGCGCCGAGACAAACTAAAATAAGCTTTTCTCACTCTCATTTTTAATGCATGTGGCCTACAGATGAAACCTACTGTACGTCACAGTTGGTGTGTTCTGGTCCATTATTGTCTGGGTTGATCTGTTCTCATGCCAACTGATTCTAGGTGGTGGTTCGGGTTCTGGAGCTTGGAGTTGCTTTCCGTTTGTTTACTTCCTTCATGCTGCTCAGACAGAGCATTAAAGCATTCAAATGGTAAATGGCTTACACTTATATAGCGCTTTCCAGCTGTACTTCTACAGCCCCAAAGCGCTTTACACTGCAAACATTCACCCACGCACACATTCACACACCGGTTGTCGGCACAGCTGCCATATACAACGGCGCTGGCCTGACAACCGGGAGCAACTGGGGGATTCAGTGTCTTGCCCAAGGACACTTTGGTGGATACAGGTGGAACTAGGGTTCGAACCACTGACGTTCAGGTTCATGGGCAAACGCTCTACCAACTGAGCCACCTCCCCTTCAATTCCATAGAATGCATGTTCTCGTTAGTGTGGTATAGTAGTGAGCTGACTTGAACATCATGTTTCTTCCTTCAACTAGGATGAACAAAGGGGCTGCTGCTTGTAGTCTTAAAGGTTTGTGGTTACATTCACGTAAATACAGGAACTGACTCCGCTGTCTCTTCCTCGATAGCTTCTCGTGTCATATGTGGCTGACTTGTACTTCCTCTTTCTGTACATTTTTGTTTGGTTGCTATCTTGTCTGATTTGCTGCCATGACAAAGAATAAATAAAAATGAAGAGGAAGTTCCTCTTCTGTCCTTTATGTCCATTGTTATTCAAACCCACCGTCCCTGTGATCAGTCCTCAGTACTCACCCCATGAAATAAAAGGTACTCCATTTATTCTGCTTTTCAGACCGTTGTCCATGCTCCCACCCTTCTCCATCTCTTCTTTATTCAGCCTCTCCATAAATCTTGTTTCTTTTCGGCAGCAGGTGAGCTTTGATTTTTGAACTTCTCTGTGTGAAGCAGTAAAACATCCAGCAGTTCAATATGTTCTGATGTTTAGACCCAGCTTTAATGTGGAGCAACAAAACCCAAAAACCTACTGTACTCCTCAGCCCTGAAGTCCTGCAGAAGAGTTTAACCTCAGACAGTTAAAATTATAGATGTTTTCAAGCTGTTTGCTTTTAAATACATTTTAAATAGCTGTCCATTTTAGAAAAGAAATCTTGTGACGTATGTTGTGGAAAAACCCATTAAATGCTCTTTAATGCGTTCTTTCCAACTAGGTGGATAACTGGACTGAAACTGAGTGTCTAAAACCACTTTTCCACTAGCACCTACTCAGCCCGACTAGACTCGCCTCAGTTTGGCGCTTTTCCACTATATAGTACTAGGAGGTCTTATTGTGCCGAGTACAGTAGATACTTTTTCTGTATATATTCTGGGGCCGAGTCGGGCTGTATCTGACGTCATCACACTACAGGCCACCGATTGGTGAGGCGGTTGGCCAATCAGATGTCTGAGTCAGGATGTGGCATCGTTTCAAGAGCGACTCGTGGCTTCCTGTTCATTTTATTCGAAAAACAATTGCAGTACAAATGTCTGTTCCGTGGTCTAATTCTGAGGTGGAGACCTTCTTAAAACTGGTGGCCGAGGAAAATCTTAAGAGAGAGCTAGATGGGACGACGAGGAATGAAAAAATATGGAAAATATGGAAAATGTGGAACAGCCTCCCGGAGAACCTCAGGGCCGCAGAGACTGTTGATGTTTTTAAAAAGAGGCTCAAGACCCATCTCTTTAATCAGGCTTTTAACCTACTCATTTAACTCTTTTAAATTTCTTATGCTCACCTTTATTTTATTGGATCTTACTGCTCTGTTTTATATTTAGTTTATCCTTTTTTATCGTATTTTATTTTCATTGTTTTATCTCATTGTTTTATCTAAATATTTTAGTCGTTATTTATGGTCTATTTTATACATTTTACTGTCTTATTCTTTTAGTTTTCAATGTCTTGCTTTCTAGACATACTTTTAGGATTTTATGTTATGTTATACTTTTTAAACTCTATTAGTGTATTTTATCCTGCTTTCTTGTAGCTTTTATCTCCAGTGTTTCTTCATGGGGAGCCTCCATGCTGGGAGTGACTCTGGCCTGCAGGGGGTCGTCCTGGGGGTGGTTCTGGCCTGGATGGTTGTGGAGCTCTGCACCACGGCTTCACCGCTGTGGTGGTGACTCCTCTATCCGTCCGGGCCGGGATGGTCTCTGTGCCCCCCCCCCCCCCCCCCCCTTGTAGCTGCGGGGTATGAGACCTCCTGGCGTCGACGGCTCCCTGTTACCGTTTCTTCACCTGGATCCTCTGTGCCTAGCCATGTCTGCACCGTGTGTCTGTGTGTGTGTCTGTGTGTATAACCTGGGTGAATTGTGGTGTGCTTGTGTCTGTCTGTGTGTGTGCGGGGAGGGGGGGCAGGGCATTAATACGTTTTATGTTTATTTGTTTTATGTGAAGCACTTTGTATTGCAATTTTTGTACGAAAAGTGCTCTATAAATAAAGTTTGATTTGATGATTTGATTTGATGAAAAAATATATGAGGAGCTTTCTCAGTCCATGTCTGCTCAGGGCTACAAACGGTCTTTTCAGCAGTGCCGAGACGAACTGAAAAAGTTAAAAAGTGATTATCGTGGAGTGAAGGACCACAATAGCCGGATTGGGTCTTCCAGAAAATACTGGAAGTGGTTCAACCAGATGGACGCATGGAAGAATTGAGAATTTCAACCATATTGGTCTGTAACAACAGACTGCAGAGACCGTGACTTGGTTTTTATTTAATTTGGTTAGTATAAGGAATGTCAGTCATCTTGTCTGTTCTGATTCTTTTAATTCTCAGAGATATGATTTAATATGTTTAGAGCAGGTCACACGGCTTTTTATTAATTATTTTTTTATACTTGCTTTTGGTTAACTGTCTTTTTTGTTTTACCATTTGCATTTTGATTAGGAAAAAGTCACCGCGGGGTGATGATGAATTGCTCCGGGCCCATCGTGATGAGCCTGAACAGATATTTAGCAATGACGCCTGTGAGGCAAAGGAACACAAAGCTGCCTTACGGCACGAAGAAATGCAACAGAATGCACAATTGAATCAAGGTTTTCTTGGTGTTCTGGACCAGCTTGTCAAGTCATTAAGTGGCCGACATGTGTGATGCATGCGTCTTTTATAATTAAACTGTTATTTGTATTTTTCCGGTTATTGTAATTTATGACTCACAATTCTGTTATGGTTCTCCCAAATCGAAGTATTACTTCAGGGATATCAAACTTTCATTTTCCCGAATACTTGAGTCTCTTGGGCGCTCCATGGCAGGGCGTAGCTTGTGGCAGAGGGAGTAAGTTTCCTCGGACATCCTGAAGTTCTCCACCCACTGCTGGCGCGTTATATAACGTATATAAGCTATATAAGTTATATAACGTATATAAGCTATAACGTGCAGACATTAAAGTGTTACCTTGGACCCTGTATACCATGACTTAGCCGATTTAAAATGAGCTGCAGTTAGCTTACCCTGCTACGATGTCTAGCTCTTCTCCGGTTATCTTCCGCCTGGTAGGACTGTATGGCTTCCAGCACTGTCCTGTGCTTCTCAATGGTGTTTCGCTTGACGCCTTCTCTCCCTCCGTTGTTTTAATTTTATATTGAATACAAACCACAAACCAAGCAGCAGAAATATCATCTCATCCATGTTCTCTGTCTTTGGCGTCTTTTACTTCTTCCTTTGTGTTGCACAATCGAGTACGTCACAGCAGCTTCACTCCAACCCTCCTACTCCGGATCTGGGTACTGGATTGTAGTGGAAAAGAAACCGGGGAAAATGAGTCGAGTCAAGACGAGGCAAGGCGGGTCGAGTCGGGTTGAGTAGGTACTTGTGGAAAAGTGCCATAAATTACCAAAAATAAGACTTGATGGATTATTCAGATTTCAGTAGATTTAATAAAACAATTGCGTGCAAAAGGGTCAGAACATACATCAGGCATCTCGATGCAGAATAACAACGAAACAAAGGAAGCATAAGGATTTTAAGGCACAAAGGATGACTCATTCTTACGATTTAAGTAGACAAAGACATCTTTAAGGTCAGTGTTAATCTTTTTGGGGTAGACTGTCTGTACATTTAGCTTGGCCAAGGCTAAGTTTTGCGGCTCTCAGCAGTTTTGGTTTAATCAAGAGGCCAAAGCTAATTTTTCATCACAACGTAGAAGTTGCCGATGAAATGTTATAATTTCCACTGGAAAAGCGAAAGTTAAAAACCCTCCATTAAAAAACAAAGGAGGGTTTTTAAACCCAGATGTATTAAAACAAACATTTTTGTAAACATTCTGGCAATGAGAAGACTCAAAACTTTGTAAAACAGTCAAATATGAAAAAGAACACTGACAGCACGTATCTAAAAGCCTTCAGCTCTTTGTTACTGCAGCTTGTCTGGTTGAGAGCTGCTCGTTGCTGAAGGAAAATAAACCTACACAGCTTCCTGTTCTGCTGAACCGTAGAATGAGCTCAGGCAGATCTTTACTGTCTCTGTCCAGGCGTCTGGTCGACCACACTCAGGCTGACATGAAGCAGAGAAACAGCAGATATTACTGTACATGAGAACCCTGTGTCAATCTTAAAACGTGTCCTCATTTCTGCAGAAACCACAAAGCAGTTTCACACCCTGTGTCACACGCCACCAGAAAACTATGTCTATGTGAAACGTTAACTTGCTGGTGTGATATTTGTAATTATTTCCATACAGATTCAGTTCTTGCAGCTCTTCACTTTTTTCTTCAAACATGCCATAATGGGGTATGAGTGAGTTTTATTCTCCCTGTGAAGTTGGTCCACCTGTGTTGAGACTTCTTATAGTGACTTAAATGCAATTCAGATGACATTCATGACACTTTAACAAGAATACCAGTTAATTCCAGGGGGGTTCACAAACTTATTCTTGGTACTGTGTTCAGGTATGTTACTCAGTGATGTTACAGAGATATCAGCACTGGGTTATGAAGATAAGTGTCACACCCGCCCTCTGAAAACCGTGTGGAGATGGTCATACCTGTGGTCCATATGTGAGGGAGCCCGACCACCACAAGCAACAACACTTCCACCAGCTTGCTTCACAGTTGTTATTGAGGTGGTTCTTTGCTCTGAAGCGAACATGTGTACTGTCAACTGTGGCTTATCACTTTAAGACTTAAAGGCTGAATTATGCTTCTGCGTCAAAATGGCGCCGTGCCTACGGCGTGTGGTTTGGATCGACGCAGAGGACACGCCGTCACCTGCGCCGTCACTGACGTGCACCTCCCGAAAATTGTAACTACGCGTCGAGGAGACGCAGACAGAGAGGGCTGTGATTGGTTCGTTTGAAAGCGATGCATTTCCGGTTTCCGGTTTGAAGCAGTAGTGAACTTCCAGGGCTCTTTTCTTCGTTTATATGTGATTTTTTTTGTTTTTGTTTTTTGCACAATAGTTGTCCTTATTTCTTTGATTTACTGTGACCAGAAAAAGTCGGATAAACCATTCAGAAAAAGATCGCTAACTAGTGGCCGCGGGGGGTACTGCACCGCGACCAAATGGAGAGACGGAGAAGTCTGAAGGGTTCAATACGGCGTCACGGCTGCGGCGTGTGCTCTGCGTTGGTGTGACGCAGAAGCATATTTCAGCCTTTAGATGGTCCGGTTTGCAGCTTTTTTTCTCTGTATGTTCCCTGGTAAATTGTAGTTTTACACCAATGTTCCAGTGCTGCTGGGTGAAATGAAATTAGCAGTTGCTGCTGTCTTGGAAAATCTGAGTTTATTGCAGACCCGGCCTGGCTATAAAGAGGAGGCTCCCCCCTTTCTCGCTCTTTGTTCTCTCAAGCCCTCCCCACTCTCCCACGGAGTTCTCTCCTGAGCCTGTGAGCTGTGAAGCTCCTACTCTAGCTGGTTAGCTGGTTAAAGACCAGCCTTCTCCATTATCATGCCTGAAGAAGTGTCTGGTTGGCTATAAATGGCAAACCCAGTCTGCAGCGCTGCAACGAGTCCGAGCCCAGATGAGCTGAACGAGGGAGTCGTGCATGCCCTGAAGACGTGAAGGCCTTCCGACCGACCTTGAGGCGAACAAGGCCCAGCTGCGGTGTCCATACTGCATCCCCTCATCCACTTGGAGACAAGGGGAGCAGGAGAGAGAAAAACACTCTTCACCAGGATCACCTGCGGAGCGTAACCATCCAGTTGTTCACCAGGAAACGCTGGTCTGCCACAGACAAAACCACGTTTTCCATCACTTACAAAGATCCACGTAATAGGCGGTTTGTCTCTGGGCAGAGAAACTTAGTTCACACATTTAACTATTTAGCTTTATGTTGTGAGCCAGACCGCTGATCCCATCACAACTGTGTTTATTAGCTTAAGTGTGTTTGTTTATTTTATCGTTTGTCTATTACTACATCCATGTTGCTGTAAATTGTTGACGTGTTCTTCCACAACAGAAAACAAACCCTTTCCTTATTTCCCATTTGAATCTTGACGGAATCTCGTCCGCCATTGTGAATCATCGAGACTCAGTCACCACGTGACTTTGTCAGCCATCTTTCTTTTCGCCACACCACATGTATGAACAGCCATCGTGATACGCACGCACGCACGCACGCACGCACGCACGCACGCACGCACGCACGCACGCACGCACGCACGCACGCACGCCTCTATAGATATATTTTATACTTTACTACTTCTTAAGACTTTTGGATGGGAGCTTCTGTAAATAAAGGCAATTTCCACTCAGAAAAAGATTTCCCATAAATAAAGTATTTCTGATTCTGATTCAATGAGACTGTCAATTTCTGTCTACTTTTTATTTAAACGACTCTGCACAAACTTTGCCTCCTTTGAAGGATGCAAAGGGGGTAACTCAGTTCTTCTTATTCCTCGCTTTTTTATATGGCCTTAGTTAATTTGGCCACAAGCAGAATTATTGAACAGGTTGATAACCTGGTAAAATAAACACAACAGCAATGCAGGAAACTTGACAGGAAGTATTTAAGGTGCAGGACGGGACCTGACAATTATTTCCAGGAGCAGGTAAGAAAATTAATGGTGATGTCTTGGTTATTTCTTTTCAGGAGCAGTTGAATGAACATTTCTTCACGTCTCCCAGACTAAAATTTGCATGACGCAAACGTGTTTGGACCTACTTTGCCTGAGAGGATAGGGCAGGTCAATAGGTTTGCTGTAGGGAGGGAGTAGATTAAAAAAGGAGGGAAAGGAAACTGATGAGTACGAGGAGGACATCTGCTGGAAAAATAGTAAATAACAGCTAAAGCAAAACAGGAGTGGCGTCGAAACAGGTGAGTGAGGATGTTCTCTGTTGCTGTTCTCAGTGATGCAGAAGTGAGTCAGACTGATGACGGTGTGACGTGTTTGTGACGGGGGAAGGTAACACGGGTTCCAGGTTGTTCCTGATTCCGAGAGTCCAGTATGTGTGTGCTGCTGTTGTTTACATCACTGTGACCAAGAGACTCAGAGAGGCCGTGACGGTTTCAGTAGCAGATCTGAACTCATGTCAGTACCAACCTGCAACAGGTCTGCTGGTTGTCCATCACAGCGTTTCAGATGGTTCTGATTCTGCACCGTTTCTCTTCTCACAGACTGATCTTCCTGTGTTTTCTGTTTTCAGGTGTCACTTTCACGAAAGCACCATCAGATGTAGCTGAGCAGCATCCTCTTCATTTGTCTCCATCTTCATTGTTTGCCATGTACACGCAGGAATGTTTTGGTCATTCTACAGATAAATTCTGGTCAGGTGTAGTACAGTGGGCCCTGAGGTCCAGGGTTGTGGGGTTATAGATCATTAAATGAATGGTAGTTATTATTATGGTTAGTTTTATTATTATAAGATAAATTACAACGATTTCTCTGTCTCATGTTGTTATGCAGTCTGCAATGTCTGAATTTAGACCAGTGGTTTTCAACGCTGGTCCTCCAGGGCCCCAGACCACCTTGATGCAAACAACTGTGTCATCAACATAGTTGTACAGACCTTGACCGTTAATTTGAATCAGGTGTGTTAGAACAGAGACACATCTCAAACCTGCAGGACACCGGCCCTCAAGGACCGATTATGGACACGCTGATATAAACCATAAAATCATTGAATAAAATCGAGAAACTGATGCAGTTGCGTGCTGTAGCCACTACCGGGCAGTATAAACTCTTCACAACACTGGCCGCTCATTAAAATCATGTTTCAGAAGACATTTCAACGTTCATGTACAAAAAGCATTGATGATAAAAACATGTAAATGCTGAGAATCAAGCTGTTTATGCTTCTGATTGTCGGTTGGCAAGAAAGAAGAAACAAATTGCACTTTTTATTTAAATTTAAATCATAGAACATATAATTTACTCTGTTGGTTCTGTTTTTCTTTTCATGTCAGTAGACAGAATCAATTATTGTAAAACTGCTGTTCTCGTTCACAAATGTAGTTACAAATATTACTACAATTTTAATAACGTGAATAAACAAACCAGTCTCACATCAAAATGTGAAATAGCAACAATTATCCACAGTACAAAACGTATTAGTTTCACAATAAGGCCTCTCAAATTGTGACATGTTCACGTTTGTTTCCCCGATTATTTTCTATTGGCCTGCCAAAAAGTCATGTGACTGCCCGCAGCAGCCTTGTAAAAATAAAAACATGGCGGCCATTCTTGTCTTTTCTAAAATTTCATATTAATATTCGTTCAGTTGCTGTATATGATGGTATGTTAGTTATTACGATGAATGATCCAAAATTGTTACAGTTTTACGTTTTCTGTCGTTGCTATGCTGGTGTTAAATGCGCAGCTATGGATGAAACCAAGTGGCTTGTATGCTATTTGAATTATTCTTTACATTATGTACTTATGAGCTCTTAAGATATTTGTGTTATTTTGTGTAACTTTTGATGATATTATTAAAATATAGAACAAAATAAAAGTGATTTTAGTGCACAGGGGATTACACGTTTATTCTTCTTTGAATTTCAGCACCCCCATGTTTTTGTGAGACAACCCGGAAATTATTGCTCGATTCAAAAAAGCATGTTTAAAAAAAAATTATTATTATACCTTTTGTTTGACAAGACAATCAACAAATTAATTAATTGTATGGTCCTTGCAGCGTAAATGCAACCTATAAAGTAAAGGCCTGTGATATAAATATACTACACTTTTTTATAAATATACTACACCCATAACTACACTTACAGTCCCATTATCCAACGTCAATGTAATGATGACGTAATGAATTGAGCAGCTTGTTAGCGGACTCAAGGCAAAAAGGAACCCTTTATTAAAAATACATAAAACAACAATGAAAACTGCTGATAAGTTATTAATTGTAAACACTTAAACAAAAATCTAACACTTTATTTAACACAATATAATGCTGAACACTTCACAGAGTGTGAGTGTATGTTTACAGAGTTTTTTATGTGCTGAGGGGTCATAATATTGACAGTCACATAAGCCTCTGTAGACTGTAAAAGAATAACTGATCAGTGAAGCCTGTTTTTCTCCGACTGCGCAGGGTCACATTGAAAATATGAAGATACAGGTCCTTGACAGCACCAGTTACATGTTCCAATTTCACCTGAATTACTCCATACACACATTAAAATAAAAATGAATAAAATGTTGCACTAATTTGGTTTAACATGAAAAACATCAGATCTTCTTCTTCTTCTTTGGGTTAAGCAGACTAGACGCATCAACGGCGTATTGCTGCAACATCAGGGGCCTGTACTACGAAGCAAGTTCAACATATCCAGGATATCTTTTCCTTATCCAGATTCACTAAGCGGGACAATTGCAATCACGCTAAGCGGTCACACGACGGCGGTTATCAACTCGGTATATCAACCCAGGTTTCTCCAATCTGGATATGAGCGCGTGCACATAAAAGGGGCAGTGTTTTCAGCGCATGACCAATCGCAAGCATGGAGAAGTCCGCTGTCAGAGCCGCCTATTTCAGTAGCGAAGAGCAAACAATAATTTTACGGAAATATGATGAGTATAGGCATATAATACAGGCAAAAAGCAACACAGTTGCAGCTGCAAAATGCAGGAAAGACAGCTGGCAAAAGATCGCTGACTGTATAAATGCGTAAATTCATAGGGATATAAACATATATTTGAATATTCTGGGAATCTTAATCTTAAACTGTAAACCATGATCAGCAATATTAAAATAATAAAAGGCTTGCAATATTTCAGTTGATTTGTAATGAATCCAGAATGTATGACATTTTTTTTGTTTTTGTGTTTGCATTACAGAAAATCACAATATTCTAATTTTCTGAGACAGTCCTGTATATATTGGTTCTATAACTATTGTTGTTGACCGATAACTTGTGCTGATGCTGTACCAAAGAATTGGGTTTTTTTATTTATTTAATTTTATTTTTTATTTTTTCAGGAGGGGGGTATTTAGTTTTTTAAAGTGACTTCTCAGAATGTTCGAGGGACGAAATTGAAAATCCCTTTTTTGCTATCCCCTTACAAATGCATCTTCTTTTTCATTTCTTCTTGATTTATTTATTTAATTGGTATTAGTTTTGGATTGACTGTACATCGGATTTTGGGTGATGATTTGTTTTATTTATTCATTGATTGATTTATTTTTTATTTTCTCCTCCACCTCTTTTTTTCCTTTTTTTTTGGATCGTTCATACAGGTAGGCTACTCATCAGGGAAAGCAAAGGGGTTTTGGTGGTCCCTGAATACGCGTTCTCTTCGGAGGGATCCTCTCACGATCCGCGCACCAAGCTCCACTTCACCAAGCTTCTCTTCGAAAGGGCATGTCATTTTCCAAGAGAGCTGATTGGTCAGTGGGCGGTGCTTTTACACCCGGCGATCTGTATCTCGAACATAACCTGCTCCGGAGCAGGTTAGCGGTTCAGCATAAGTTACCATGGCGATGTGCCCCGCTAAGAAGTGAACTACCGTCGTAGTCCTGAAAACCCAGGGTTAAACCTGAAGTTACCTCGCTAACCCCAAATCCCGCTTCGTAGTACAGGCCCCAGTTCTTGTAGATGCTCATTAGGTCAACCTGAACTCCTTGCACAGGTGTGGGTCATTTGCAGTTAAGAAGCTGATCATTTTGGAACTAGCTTCTGCTCCCTTCTTTCTCACCAGGTCGATGACATCTCGAGCTTTGTCAGCTCTGTTTCTGGCCCTGGAAGCCTCCGCCTCAGCATCAGTCATCACTCTGCAGTGCTGAAGTTCGTCCAGCAGTTTGTCCAGAACAGGATTGGACACCTTTTCAATGAACTTCACCCTGATGTTCTGGAGCTTCTCAACCGCCGGCACGTTGCTCCCCAAACAAAGTAGGGTCTGTCCTTGGGGAGAGGGTGAGGGGGAAACTGCAGACAGAGAGCAGATCCAACAATCAGAGACAGAAGACAACTAGAAGAATCACAGCTAGTTTCTGGTTCTTGGTTCAAGAACCAGTGTGTGAGTCTTCAACAGTGCTGCTTTATTATTTTGTTTCATAAAAGCTGTGGAAACATCTCTACGGAAGTAAGAATGCTGCTTTTGGTTTATCATAATGTGCTCTGCATCACCAGCTGTGAGTCGTGGTCTTTCCACTCAATAAAAGTGGCCCAGCCGGTTTAAAAGCAAGTTTATGTTGGTGCTCACCAATAAACACACAATTATTAAATTGGGCAGGATGGTAATTTTGACGAGTATGTGTTTGGCAATATGGGTGAAAGAAGCCTCGTTCTGATACAAGAAGCTCAGACGAGCTTTGAATTTTGACTGCAGGTGCTTTATATGGGTAGTGAACGAGAGTGACGAGTCCAACCAGAGGCCGAGGTATTTATAGCAGATCATAAACTCAAGTTCAAACCCATCATTACAGAACATTTTTGGAGCAATGCTGGGAACATGTTTCCGGTCAAAAATGATACATTTAGTTTTCTTAGTAATGAGAACGAGATGAAGGCTATGAAAATACTGTTCTATCGAGGTGAGATTGAAGTGTAGTTTAGATACCGTGGAGAGGAGAGAAGGGCCCTCAGAGAACATGATGGTATCATCGGCGTATAGGAGAATTTTGGATTTGCCAGCGTTCTTATCAACGTCATTGATGTAAATGGAGAATATCATTTGGCCTAATACAGATCCTTGGGGCACTCCTTTAGTGATGGTGAGAGCGTCAGATAGAATGTTTTCAGTTTTTTACTTGCTTTTTTAAGTTGCTGTCAAACCATTCACAAGAGTGCAGTGATAGGCCAATGCTGAGTTTATGTAATAATTGCTCGGGGGTCATGTTCTGGGTCTCTGGAAAGCACCTAGAGACAACTTTCGTTGTATTAGACGCTATATAAATAAAATTGAATTGAATTGAATTGCTATGGAGCCTCTGCAGGATTATGGAGTGGTTGACAAAATTAAATGCTTTAGTGAGATCAATGAAAGCAGCGATGCAGAACTTCTTGTAGTCTAATGAGGTGACAATATCATACACACTGCACATCGGACAGGATGTTATTTGAGGCCATGAAGTGGCTTAGCTGTTTATGCATCCATTTCTCTGGATGGAAATAGGACTGTAGCAATTGGGATCAGAGCCAGAGCCACCCTTAAAGAGTGGGATGACGTGCAGATTTCCAGTCTTGAGGGAAATCAGACAGCTCCAGAAATATTGAACAGCCTTGAGATAGGGACAGCAATGAGAGGAGCAGCAACCTTTAGAAACATAGGATTGAGTTTATCAGAGCCAGCTGACTTGTTGGAATCCAGGTTGGTGAGCTCCTTTAAAACTTCAGAAATCAAGATGGGTCTGAAGGGAAAACATGTCAGATATAGAGTTCATTGGTGGATGTCATGGACCAGCAGTAAAGGGCTTACCAGTAGAGACATGAGGCAAGCCAACAAAGTATTGGTTGAAAAAACGAGGCCATGTGAGACTTATCGGTGACAACAGAGTCACCGAAAGTCATCATAGCGGGGAATTGGGGAATAGTGAGCTTGATCTCCATGGATTTGACAGTTATCCAAAACTTCTTAGCATCAGAACCACAGGTTGCAAATTTGTCTAGGACCGTGATTCCCAACCCCCGGTCCCCGGACCGGTACCGGTCCGTAGAGCCGTTACTACCGGGCCGTGGAATGGCTTGTGTTCCGATCATAATTAGGGCTGCAACGATTCGCCGACGTTGTCGACAAAAAAGCGATAATCAAAATTGTCAATTGTCACCAGACGTTTTTTTTCCAATGGAGTGAGGCATCTCACTTCACTTTAACTCATACAATCTCTGCGACAGCCTCGCTGCAGGACAGCTCAGCGCAGCCTTTTTTTTTTTTTTTATGTCTTGCGCTCCAGCGCTGCTGCGGGTAACAAAACTTCAAATGTTCGGGAGCATTTTAGCCTGGATACGGCGAATAAAAGAAGACTTGCAAGTAGGGTTGCCACCAGTGGCGAAACAACTCAGCACCGGGCCCCGATGCAAGATCATTAAACCGGGCCCTGCCCATCACAATGTAAAACAGACACGCTGTGATTGACGCAATCTCACAGCAGATGCATCACCATTCAAATGACAACGGGCACTACTGACAGCTTTAACTCTTAACACAACCACAGCGCAGATAGATATGTTTAAAAAAAATCCCATATATATAGCAGTAGCACATATAACCAACAGCATAACGCACACAGTGCGCCGGTGGGCGACAGAACCGGCAGTGCCAACAGCTGAGAATAAACCCACACAGCGCACAGACTGAAATTTGGTGGCACGGCGGCACACCACAAATGAAAACATCATAAATACGCATAAACACAAACAAACTAGTGATAGACTATCACTATAACAAATATTAATAATAATGGGTCATTACTTACAATTACAGTTTGACTTTCCGGGCCTTCCGCTGGGCAAAGTCATTAATTAATTCCTGACAACAGTTCAACTCTCGGGGTACGCGGCGACGCGCGCCGTACGGTGCGCGTCGCCGCGTATCCTACGCCGTAATCTGCGTTGGTGCAACGCGGAACCATAAATCAGCCAGTGTCCGTCACTCATCTCCGTGCAGCAGAACCTGCAGCAGCAAGACGCTGCTCTCTGATTATGGCTCACAGTTTATGAAAACCCCAAATAAAAAATAAATTAGAGAATATTTTATGAAATCAATAAACAATTCCATCATCAAAATTATAACAAATAAAGGTTCAATATATCTTGCTTTGCATGTAATAAGACTAGGTAATATATTAGTTTCACCTTTTAAGTTGAATTATTGAAATAGATTAACTTTTACACCAAATTCTAGTTGAATTATTGAAATAGATTAACTTTTACACCATATTCTAGTTGAATTATTGAAATAAGTTAACTTTTACACCATATTCTTCACCTGAAGCATTTTTTTGTCATATAATTTAATCCAAAACTTGTATAAATCGAAATGTGTTTCTTTGAGTGGCAGCCCTGTCATGGCTTGGCGGACAATAAGTTCTGGTACCCGACCGGACTGAACAGCGCCATGCACAGGTGCTGTATGCAGGTTAGGATCAGTCTGCTGCAGAGATGAGCTCAGCAAACCTCCATGAGCCGTTTCTTTACTGGTTGTTCGAGTAAAAGAAATGGTGATGAACAAGTGGAAAATCCTACCAAAAAGAAAAGCAAAAGCTTTAATCGCAAGAACGACATTATGTATATAAAATATGGATTTGTTGCAACGGGCGATTTGGAGGCGCCAAACCCACTATGTATTTTATGTGGAGAAACGCTCGGCAACGAAGCAATGAAGCCATCCAAGCTTCAAAGACACTTAAATACAAAACATCCTTCTCTCAAAGACAAACCAGTGGATTTTTTCGAAAGGAAAAAACGTGAGTTAGATTAGCAGAAGCAAGTTTTAAAGGCCACAACATCAGCTAACGTCGCTGCAACGAGGGCTTCATATCTCGTTGCTCACCGGATTGCAAAAGCTAAAAAGCCCTTTACAATTGGAGAGGAGCTAATACTGCCCGCTGCAAAAGACATCTGCCTCGAACTTTTGGGGGAAAAAGCAGCTGGCAAAGTGTCGCAGCGGTCTGGCAATTGAAATAGGCTGTTATTTTCGTAAAATGAGTCGCCACCTGTTGGTGGATAAATATATGCACCTGAAACCGTTGTAAAGTTAGTAAAACAATGATAGCCTGCATTTTAAAATGCATTGTTTTTTTCTAAAATGTTTATTAAAATTGACATAAATTGTCAACCGGTCCCTGAGCTTTTTGTTTATACTTCTGCTGGTCCTCGGCACAAAAAAGGTTGGGAACCCCTGGTCTAGGAAATGAATGATTTTGGCTTTTCTGACAGCCTTAGTACAATTTTTTTTCTAGATTGCCGAAAGGTGTTTGGGAAGAACCAGCTTTTTTCAATAAGGTGTTTTTTCTGGCGATTAGTGTAGCCAAATCAAGACAAAACCAGGGACTGAATCGGTCCTTGATTCTGGATTTTCTGACTGGGGCATGTTTATTGATAATCTGGCTAAAGGTTGACTTGCAGTAAGACCAGGCTGCCTCCATAGTAGTGAAGGAGATAATTCTGTCCCACTTCACTGAAGCAATATCATGGAGAAAAGCTTCCGAGTTGAACTTCTTCAGGAGGGTTTAGAAACAGTCCGAAGTGGGCGTTTCATTGTGGAGCCAGTGCGTATAAAGGTGATAGCACAGTGATCACTCAAGCCTTGACTAAAGACACCGGATTTGTAATTGGAGGGGGCGTTAGTGCCCTCAGTAACAAAATATCAATAACAAAAATCACTATGTCATCCAATGCAGTTCCTTTTAACAGCTACACATCATTTGAATATCATGCTTTTGTTTTTTTTTGCTTTTGTATGCAATTCTTTGCATAACGGTCTACAGACCCCCCCAGTATTCCACCTGTTTTATCAGCCAATTCTCTGAACTTTTATAAATTATTCACACCTCCTACAACAGGATCTTAATAACTGGTGATTTTAATCTGCACTTAGACGACATCTCAGACCCAGTATCCAGAGAATTTTTAAACCTTTTAAACTGTCTAGATTTTAAGCAACATGTCACACAGCCCACCCACAGCAGAGGGCGCACCCTGGACCTGGTCATAACCTACGGCCTGTCCCTGGGTGCGTGCTCTGTTGTGGACCTGGCTGTGTCTGACCATTTCTGTGTGTTTTTTAACATCACCAGTTTTAACCAGCGGGAGGCCCCGGTGAGAACGGTGAGGAAACGTTACCTAACTCCTGAAGTGGCTGCAAATTTTATCCAGATTTTACAGAACACTCCTGCAGAGATTTTACCAGCACCCTGTGATTTTATCGTTGACAATTTTAACAAAATACTCAAAACAACGCTGGACTCAGTGGCTCCGACTTTAACCAAAAGAATTAGCAGAAAACCTACACCCCCATGGAGAACTGAGGAAATAAAGAAACTAAAAAGAAACTGCAGGAGTGCCGAAAGAAGATGGAGGAAATCAAAAT